>NW_006922584.1:84342-92509 GCF_000298275.1 Orycteropus afer afer
GCAGTCAAGTGCCTTAGGCACTGCCTGGAATATAGTAGGGGCTAGATAACCCGAAGGTCAGTGGTTCAAACCTACCAGTCACTCGTCGGAAGGAAGGTTGGGCAATCTACTTCCCTAAAGATTTACAGCCTTGGAAACCCAGTGGGGATCACCGTAAGTTGGAAACGACTCGATGGCAGTGTTTTTTTTGTTTTTTTTTTTAAGAAACTATTCGTTGAATAAATGAGTGAATGGTACAGACATTTGAACAAGGAATTGTATTAGAGTCCTGTAATGAAGGTTTGAGCAAATTACTGGGTTCATAAGGAAGTGTGGGGGTCTCAGGCTGTCAGGGAAGACTTCATAAGGAAGTT
Source organism: Orycteropus afer afer (assembly GCF_000298275.1). NCBI lineage: Eukaryota > Metazoa > Chordata > Mammalia > Tubulidentata > Orycteropodidae > Orycteropus > Orycteropus afer. The sequence continues at coordinate 84,696 of NW_006922584.1, forward strand.
TGTCAGGTAATAGGAGCAGGAACAACTTCCAGGCACAGTAAAGAGTGTGTGCAAAGGCACGGAGACACGAAAGAGCAACATGTATTTACAGGCAACAGCTAGTAACGTGGTGTGACTGAAACATGTATATACGGGACATGACTAGAAAGTAATGAGACCACAAAGATGGGCTGGGGCTTATTTCAGGAGGGCCTTGAAAGCTTAAGTTTGGATTTAATCTCTTAGTACACGTAGGTGTTTTGGAACGATAAAGGCAGATGCTGCATAGAAGATGTGTGGAAGAGAGAAAAGGTGATACAGGTATCAATGTTAAATGCCTCATTTGTGCCTGGCACTAGGATAGATGTTCTCTGTATTTATATCTCACTCAATCCTTGCAACATTCCCATTGGGTATATGATTATCATCCTCAATTTCAGAGGGGTAAACTCAGAGAGGTTTCGCAACTTTCCTCAGATCACACAGCTAATAAAAGATGAAGCTGGAATTTGAAACCCACATTTGGGTTTCTTTTATTTTTATTTTTGTTTTTTAAACCTGAAGAAGCAAACCTATTGCCATTGAGTCTATTCTGACTCATGGTGACCCTACGTAAGACAGAGTAGAACTGTTCCACAGGGTTTTCTAGGCTATAATCTTTAAGGACCCAGGCCTTTCTTCTGTGGTGCCACTGGTTGGGTCTAAACCACTAATAGGTTAGCTGTTGAGAGAAAAGCATTCATGCTACCCAGGGACCTGGATTTGAAAGCAGGGTTCTAGAAATCTCTCTGGAGAATAAAAATGCCATTGGGGTCAAACAAATTAGTATTAGGAAAGAAAATAGAGGGGAAGTTTGAGAAAGTTAGCAAGAATTAAGAAAGACACACGTGCAAGGCCCAAGGAAAGCAAAGCATGACTATACAAAAGGATATTTACAGTAAGGGAGATACAACACAGGAAATGGAAAGATAATCATAGAAAACCACAACATGTGTTTTTAAAATGCAAAGCCCCAGGGAGGAGAAAGCAAACGATATAATGCTGCCATTCACTCTGGCATCCTGTACATTCGGATTTGCCCTTTTTTTTTTTTTCTCTTTAACTTTAAACAATTTGTTATGAAAGTAACAAAGATACAGCCCATGATCTTGCAACTCTAATGCTCTAAATCAGAAACAGATGGTGCCTATTGTACCCTGTTTCCTAGAAACTGCAGAATTTTGAGGACAACACCCTCTCTGCAGCTGCACCACTGATTTCAGTTCCTTCGCAGATACTAATACACGGCTAAATAATGCGGTTGCCGGGCATTGTACCCGGGCATCTGTTCTCCTTTCTCGAGAGTCTTTCTGGAGGCTAAAACTTGTCTCCATTTTTATTGCCCTTTTTTTTTTTTTTTCCGATTTCCAAAGTAATTTGCTTTTTAAAAAATCACTTTATTTTGTTGTTGTTGAGAATCCACATAGCAAAAATAGACACCAATTCAAGTCTCTCCATTCAGTGACATTGATCACATTGTTTGACTTGTGCAGTCATTCTCCCCTTCCTTTTCTGAGTTGGTCCTCCCCCATTAGCATACACTCACTGCCCCCTAATGTTCCTAACTAATCTTTCAAGTTGCTGTTGTCAATTTGATCCTACCTAGATAAATCTTAAAAGAACACAATGCTCAAGGAAGATATTCTTTACTTTATATTTACTAGTTAAGCTATGGTTTGGTTTTAAGAAGACTTCAGGGGATATTTTTGGTTTAAGGCTTAAGGATTATTTTAAGGCAATAGTCTTGGGGGTCATACAGCCTCCATGAGTCTAGAATATCTTGATTCCATGAGTATTTGAAATTCTGTTCTGCATATTTCCCCTTTTGATCAAGATTCTTCTATAGGATCTTTGATCAAAATGAGTAATTCAGTTGTATGGTTAAACTTTTTTAAAAATTGAATAACCATAAAAATAATCCATAATCCTTCCACTAGCAATAGCCAACGACTACTGTTAACAATCTGACAATATTCTTCCAGCTTTTCTACATACACACCCATGCCTGTGTGCACACAAAAAATTTTAAATATGGGATCTGTAGAAACTTTTTGAATCTGCTATGGTCCCTGAATAATGTCATTAACATTTTTCCACATCACCGAATATTTAAGAAGACTGCTAGAATCTCCATCATATTGTATAATTTATTTAACTGATTTTCTCACCCAACAAATTCTATTAATTAAACATCTTCTATGTGCTCATCATGCTCGGTAAAGCAGAAGGTCAGCAAAAAAGAGGGAGACCCTCAGTGAGATAGATTGACAAGGCTGCAACAGTGGGCTCAAACAGCAATGATTGTGAGGATGGCTGTTCGAGTTACCTAGTGACTCTCTGACAAGAATATGCCACTAACAGGATGACCTCAACAAACAGGAGTTTATTCTCTTACTGTTTGGGAGGCTAGAAGTCCAAGTTCAAAGTGCCAGGCTCTAGGGGCTGTGTGAAAGCCCCTCGACCTTGGGCTCCAGCTCTGTCTCTTGCTCCTGGCCCACTGAAGCTAGAGGCATCTCTTCACTCAGGCAGCTACTGGCTGCTGAGGCTGACAAGCCCAAGATCAACAAATAAAATGGCATAGTCCTGATGTTACCAAACCACATGGCAGGGTCCAAGCATGCCATAAGCTAGAGACCATTCTCAAAGCTGTTTCTTATGTATGGGAAGCAGACCACATACCCAAAGGTAGCTACTCAGCTCCTCCCAGTAGATTCCAGCATGGAGTTGATTACAGTCTCATCATGGGGAATACTACATCCAGCTGCCCAACCACTCAACCAGGCCCAGCCAAGTTGACACACAAATTTACTACCACAATGGCATAGGACTGGGAAACATTTCATTTTGTTACACATAGGTTTGCTAACAACTGGACGAAACTTAACAACAACAACTGTGTCAGAACTGTGCTTGGCACAGTGCTGAGTGAAACAGGCAAAGCCCCTGCCCTTATGGAGTTTATAGTCCTATTATTGATTTCTAGATTGTTTGAGACCTTTTATTATTAAAAATAAATAAATAAACAGTAAAATCTGGTAAGCACCTCAACTAGGTGATCAAGCTTAACACCATCAATGATAAGTTGACAGTGTGTATCTTTGATGTGATATGACAAGAATGGCACTTTACACTGAATTGTATAAATATAAGTGATTATAATGGCAATTTAAAAAAAAATTATTGTGATTTGGGTGAAAGTTTACAGAGCATCTTCCATACATACAGTAGTTCACATACACTGTCTCATGACATCGACTGCAATTTCCCACAATGCAACAACTTTCCTCCCACTTCCTCCCCGTAGTTATCTCTTCCCTGTGTCCTTCCCTCCCATGTACTCCTGCCCCCCAAAGCTGTCTCCCTGTGCATACACAGGCCTTCTATTCTCCCATGATTGATCTCTCCAAGGAGTATATCTATCTAATGTCTTTTGTTTGGCTGAAAGCCCCAGGAGTGGATTCAATTCCAGACCTGAAGGGCAGCTAGGGGCTCTACCAGGCTCTATCAGACCAGCAAACCTTGTCCCTTTTTTTTTTTTTTTTAAATGATTTTGAATTTTGTTCCACACTGTTCTCCCACTTTATCCAGAATCTCCTACATAGATCCCCTTCCTAGTGGTTGACAGTGGTAGCTGGGCACCATCTAATTCTTGGATCATGTGGTGTACCAGTCACTTGGACTAACCACGCATCTTTGATTTTCATCATTCTTCTTTTCTCTGGACAAGGAGAAACCCATTGTTGCATCTAGATGGCTGCTTGCAAGCTTTTAAGATCCCACTCATTACTTGCCTGTGGATGTGGAACAATGTTTTTGTGTAGTATGTTATGTCAATTGAGCTTGATGTTCCCTGTGACCATGGTCCTGAGACCAGAGGTCCAACTATTCACTCCCTCTGTGTAGCTGGCTATGGTCAAGAAATGACTACAAACTTGTCCCTTGTCAGCTTTACTATATACCTGGAAATTCTTACAGAACATAAAAATACACTTGTAGAAACATTGTCTGCCAACCCTATACATGGTCATGAGCACAATCCCCCCTGCATAGACATGCCTAATCATTCAGCCTGTCCACCTATCTACCCACCTGTAGATCAATGTTTACCATCACTGACAGTGCAGTACTGTATGTGCAAAAGGGTTCATCTTTGATGTCCGTACCTATCATGCACCTCTCTCTGTCTTCCTCTTCCTCAGTGTATAATGGCAAATTTTATAGTATATAAATTTACCACAATAAAATAAAAATTAAAAAAAAAATGATGACCTCTGTGGTCTTCCTCCCAAGAACCAATAACTGTACTCTAGGCATGATAAAAACATCAGACAAACCCAAACTGAGGGACATTCTACAAAATGTTGACCAGTGTTCCTCCAAACTGTCAAGGTTATCAAAGACAAGGAAAGTCTAACAAACTGTGATAGTCAAGAGGAGCTGATGGACACACAACAACTAAAAGATACTGAGTAAAAAGTAAGGAAATCTGAATGAAGAATGCATTTTAGTTAATAATGTTAATATCAGTATCAAGTGGAGATAAAGAAAGAAAAGATTGAATTGTCAAGGATTTGGATTTTACTTGGATCCACAATCAATGCCCATGGAAGTCAAGACATATTGCACTGGGAAAATCTGCTGCAAGGAACCTCTTTAGTGTTAAAGAGCAAAGATGTCACTGCACCTAACCCAAGCCATGATATTTTCAATAACTTTATATGCAAGTGAAAGCTGGGCAATGAATAAGGAAAACTGAAGAAGAACTGATGCATTTGAACTGTTGTGTTGGCAAAGAATATTGAACATACCATGGACTGCCAGAAGAAGAAATGCATCTGTCTTGGAAGAAGTACAGCCAGAATGTTCCTTAGAAGCTAGAATGGCCAGACTTTGTCACTTGTACTTTGGTCATGTTGTCAGAAGAAACCTCCCTGGAGAAGGAGATCATGCTTGGTAAAGTGGACGGTCACAAAAAAGGGGAAGACCCTCAATGAGATGGATCAACATAGTGGCTGCCAAGATGGGCTTATGCATAGCCACAGTTGTGATGATGCCACAGGACTAGGCAGTGTTTTGTTCTGTTGGATACGTAGGGTCACTATGAGTTGGAAGTGACTTGATGATACCTAACATCAGGTTATTAGTTGTGACAAACATATCCTACTACTGTAAGATTTAACAACAGGGTAAAGTGGAGGGGGGTCTATATGAGAACTCTGTACTTTTGCAACTTCTTTGTAAATCAAAAACTATCCTAAAATTAAAAGTTTATTGAAAAAGAAAACTGACAATCACCCTTGTTTCTTGAACTGTATCTCTGATTATTTCCTTAGGATAAAGTCCCAAGAATGCAATTTCTCAAAGAGTATACACATTTTAATTACCAGAAATTATTGTTGAAAGTGTTGCAGATATTTTGTTGACTTTTAATATTGATTTATTAAAGCTGTGTTAACCTTATGCTTTTACTTCACATTTTCCAATGTCATTGGTTCCAAAGAGACCATGAAAGACAGGAGCGAGACCATGAAGTCCAAACACCTTGTTTCATAGCTGAGGAAACAGGCCTAGAGAAGTGATGGGACTTGCCCAAGGTCAAGCAGCCAGTCACCAGTGGGAAGTAGAACTTGGTGTCCTTAACGACTGTCACCCCTGCTCGGCTGTGCCTGGGTGTGTCCCAATGAATAAAATAAATTTCTCTAACGCGTGGTAGAATCAGGGATGAACAAGCAGACCTCCGTCTATTTTCTGTAGGTAAATACAGTTTGTTTCCTTTGTTCTGGACATGGTTGCCAGGAGTTGAATGGATTTTTAAATAAGTTTGAAGACTGGATTCGGACATAGCTAATAGAATTGCTTTGACTAAATGCCGGGGCTAATCATTTTTCCTTTCTGAGCTACTCCCGCCCACTCAGAAAAAAATCAGAATTCTAATGCCAACTCCTTAGTCTTCTGGCAGGGAGCTTACAGAAATTAAGTAGCTAGTGCGGATGTGTCTGTGGAAGCCTAAGAGAGAAATGTCATTTAAGGGAAAGGCATTTGAATGGGAACAAAGGGCACATTTTCTGTCAAGTGGTCTGTCGTATGCCAAGAAAGTTCATTTCCTTGCCCGTTCAGTCTCCAGACAAGGAAAAGCCCAGACTTGGCATTTGTAAGGAAGAAGAGGGCGACGGAAAGGAAGGGAGAGAATTGTTAAGACTTCTTGGCTGGAATTCAGAAACAAATAGTTCCCGAGCCTGGCATCGTCAGGGCAGCGTCAGGACCAGCCCAAGGAGGCAGACAGGGAACATTGCTATTCCTCCCCGACAGAAACGGGCGCGTAAGCACAATCGTGGAGCACGCGAACCGGAGTATAAACAGTCCCGAGGTGCGGGCTTGTGGTTGCCTATAGAAGCTTTGCCAAGCCTGAGATTACGGTCTTACATTTTGACTTATTTAATTTCCAGTCATTCATGCAGGATTTAGGCATGACAAAAACCAGATAAAGCAAAAGTGAAGCCTGGAATTTAGAAAAGTATAGGCCTCTGACCTCCAACTGGAACCGCTTAATCAGTCCTAAACCTTACACAGGTCATCGAGCATCCTTGCTCGGAGATACGGAAATGACTTATTTTATTTGCCTATAAACATCCTTCAGCACCTGCACCAAATTGAAACTTGGCAAGCAAAATGAGGAAGGAGTAATACTTGTGAAACTCTTCCTATTTTGATGATTTGAACGTTTTCACTCGTTGAAGGTGTAGGACAGAAAAGAAAGGTTAAGAAACTTTCAGGAGCAGATGAAAAGAGACAAGAACCAAATAGATGGCAAATAAAATCTCTCCATTGGTATCAGCTATCATCATTAGTTTAGAGAGTGTCTTGGTTCTTTACTGCTGCTGTAACGGAAATACCACAAGTAGATGGCTTTAACAAACAGACTTATTCTCTTACAGATTAGGAGGCTAGAAGTCTGAATTCAGAGCACGCTGTAGGAGAAAGTTTTTTTCTTTCACTTCTCAGGGAAGGTCCTTGTCTTCCTTCAACATCTGTGGGCCTGGTGTCCCTTAAAGATCTCTATATGTCTTGGCATCAGTCTTCCTCTGAGTCTAGGAGGTTCTCAGCTTATCCGAAGGGTAAGCTCTGCTCCTGGCTGTTCTTTCTGTGTGTTACTGACGCTCCTCCTTCTCTGCTTCCTACTCTCTCCTTTTACTTCTTACAGGATCAAAGGGGAGGCAGGCCACACCTCAGGGAAACTCCTCTTACATCACATAGGGCTGTGACTTGAGTAAGGGTATTGCATCTCATCCTAATCCCTTTACAACTGATTGACTGGTCACATCATGGGGGATGATTACATCATTACATAACTACCAAATCCCATCATAGGTAACTGCCAAACCAGGGAGAATCGTGGCCCAGCAAAGTTAACACTATTTTTCAGGAACACAATTCAATCTGACATAGAGAAGGACACAAAGTTGTAAACTGGTTCATTGGCATGGCACATGATGGCACAGCAACAAAGGAAGTGACAGACTTGAGGTTTTAAGAAAGGGAGAATAAAGGAGTTCCAGCAAGATGGCGGACTAGGCAGAAGGACTGCACAGACACTCTTCAACAAAGAAAAGGGAAACCAATTAACAGACACAGAAGATAATATTGGACCCCTGAGCCTTGAAGGGAAAGATACAAAAGTGGAATAAACCCCAACTAGCAGAAGAACTTGCGTGAAAATACCAAAAAAGGAGACACGTGGAGCTGTGGTCTGGCAGCGACAGATGGCTTGGAGATTCCCGAGTGGTGGTAGGACCTAA
>NW_006922584.1:96408-99334 GCF_000298275.1 Orycteropus afer afer
GGCTGTTTATGCACAGGAGACAGCTCAGGGCGCAGGAGAGTATGGAGGGATGGTCACTGGGAAGAGGTAACTATGGGGAGGAAGAGGGAGGGGAGCTGTTGCACTGTAAACTGTGGTCAATGACATGAAACAAAGTATATGTGAACTGCTGTATGGAAAGTGAATTTGCTCTATAAATCTTCACCCATATCATACATACATACATAATAATACATAAATAAGAAATAAGAAAGAAAGAAAGGGAGAATGAAAAGGGAGTGTCCGAAGCAGGTGCAACCTCATGACAGTCTAGATCTAAATGAGAATCTATACCCAAAAATCTGAATCTCTAGCTTCTTAAATGTATTGTGTACTTTTACATGAAAAAGCAGTTCTGGGCTCTATACACGCAAATAAAAACTTTTTACTGGATCAGCTCTGATCTTCGTCTTTCAGGTTACGATTACTCATTCTTTGCCAAGAGGCCTTAACCGCCCCTTTTGAGGCTACCTGGAGTCCCTGGGTAGTATAGTTAGAGCACTCAGCTGCTGACCAAAAGGTTGGCAGTGCAAGCCCACCCAGAGGCACTTTAGAAGAAAGGCTTATTGCCCTTCTTCCAGAAAAGAAGCCATTGAACACCCACTGAAGCGCAGTTCTACTCTGACACATGGGGTCATCGTGAGCAAGAATTTAATGAGGGAACTATTTACTGGCTGCCTATGCAACTAGCTCCTTGTTGATGCCTCTGATTCCACCATTAGAAAGCCATTCCTTTGAAGTAGATGGTAAATGGATTACGCACACATGCCAATTCCATTCAACTGGTAACAGCTGAGTCACTGTGTTGTGTGTCAACAATGATTTTGAGACTCAGTCAGTAGGAAAGGACTCCCACAACCAATTAGCAAGATAAGCAAGAAAGGGAAGAGTGACAAAGTTTTCCAGGTAAGGCAATGTGTGCTGTAGTCCTCAAGGAACAGCAATTATTAAGCTTGTATATGTCATCGGCACCTCACTGTCGATCTGTGTCAGATCATTTCCAAGTTGGGGCAGGTTTTGATAGGCTCACTAGTTTTATTTTTAGAATCAAACCTCAGGACATGTGGTTCATGCAAGGATATTTTTTTCCCTGCAAGTTCTTATAAAGATATAAAAACAACATTTGATTAAACACACAGTGAATCACAACATGTGGAAATTTATGGAAAATATGACATAAAAAGTGAACATAAAAAATCTAGGAAGTGTGGTTCCCAAAGATAAGTCCAAAGCACAGGAGGGTCAGGTCTGGTAGGGACCCTGGGCTTTCAGGGGCCAGAAAAGTGTCCTAGAGCCTGAAGTCAGAGTAGTTTCCTAAGAGGGTGGAAAGAATACTGAAAAGGGAAGTGAGAAGTCATCAACATACTTCACTTATTCACAATTTTGCTCTGAGAAGAACCTGCTCTTGTAGGGTTCTGCTCTGGCATCTCCTGGGGTGAATTTTAAAATTCTAGATACCACATCGGGCCATTATGAAGTAACTACAATGTCATTCTGGTTTCCCTGTGAGTTACTGACCTTATCATGATGTCCATGCTCTTTAAGCAAGGTTCTCCAAGGTCCATTATTGTAAGGCTCTCTATTCTGAGGTTGTAGGAACCCTGGTGGCATAGTGGTTAAGCACTTGGCTGCTGAAAAGTCAGTGGTTCAAACCCCCAAGCTGCTCTGAGGGATAATGATGTGGCAGTCTACTTCTGTAAAGATTACAGCTTTAGAAGCCCTATGAGGCAGTTCTACTCTGTTCTATAGGATTGTTATGAGTCAGAATCTACTCAGTGGCAATGGGTTTGGTTTAGGGTCTATAATGAAGTCACTGTGAGTTGAAATTGATTTGATGGCACCTAACAACAAAATACTGAGGTTGTATCTATCTTTCAAATAAATTTTAACAATTTACAAAGGTTTGATTTAAGATAAAATTTGTACACCAAGTCTGCAATAAGAATTTATCAAGAACTTTAGGCACTGAGCTGTAAGGAAACTCCAAGTAAATCTAAACTCTTCAGCAAGAAAGCCACAATATGATCTCAGCCTTTGCAACTACACCTCACCCAATTCTCTCCATGCTTCCAAGCCATTTGCCTGGAATTCACTTTTTTAATATATAATTTCTCTTTTATAATAATTATCATATTGTACTAGGGAGCTCTGGTAGCATAGTGCCTAAGGCACTTGATTGCTAACCAGGAGGCTGGAGGTTCAAACCAACCAGCCACTCCTTGGAAGGAAGGTTGGGCAATCTACTTCCGTAGTGATACTGCCTCAGAAACCCAAGGAAGGGTCGCTATGAGTCGGGTCCGACCCAACGGCACATAACAACAACATTGTACTATCCTCTCTATTTCTTTGTCTCTCCTTTAAATTAGGAGAACCTCAAAGGCAGGTAGGTTAAGTTTCAAGAACGAGAAGCAACATAAAGCCAGTCTCCATAAGGCAGAGATCAATCATATCCCCATTTTCCCACTTCTGATACCAGGTGCCCACAGAGCACTCTGTCTTTGTCCCTAACCACCTGAGGTTAGGTCAGACCCTTACAAATTAAGAGAACACCATGCTGAGGTTCATCAATTCACTGAAATGAGTCACAGAACTCACGGAATGTATTACACTTACAATTAGAGGTTTTATTATAGTCAGAGGGTATAAATCGGGATCATCATAAGTAAGAGATGCACAGGGAAGGGCTGGGGACACGGAGCTGCTGTGTCTCAGGGAAGGCATGTAACAGATGTTCAAGCAAGACAGCAAGCATCGGTTCAGGATAAATGAAACTCCTGGTTGTTGTTATGTTGTTGTTATGTGCCGTTGAGTCAGCCCCGACTCATAGCTACCCCTCCTTGGGTTTCCGAGGCAGTATCACTACGGAAGTAGGATTGCCCAACCTTCCTTCTGAGGAGTGGCTGGTGGG
>NW_006922584.1:100919-117829 GCF_000298275.1 Orycteropus afer afer
TCTCCATTTAGACATACCTAATTGTTTAGCTTGTTCACCCATCTATCCGTCCCTATACCCATGTTTGCTTTTACTGACAACTCAGTATTGTATATGCAAAGGGGTTCATATTTGTTGTTTGTACTGCCCATGTAACTCTCTCTGTCTTTCTCATCCTCAGTTGAGCCCACTATTGCAGCCAGTGTCCATCCATCTCATTGAGGGTCTTCCTCTTTTGTGCTAACCCTCTATTCTACTAAAGGTAAGCATTACTACTGACTTAGTACAATGCTCCTTGCAATCAGTGTGTCTATAACATGGATACAAAAGTCAAATGAAGGCTCTGTAGTCAGGAAAGCATTGTGAACTAACAGATATCATTACTGCACAGGACAAAATGACAATAAACCAGCGTTTCCCAAAATCTATTTTTACAGAACAATGGCTCAATGAGTTGTTCCTTGAAAGGAGGGTTCTGCAGGTCCATGATTCTGGAAAACACATCCTGCATTAAGTCCCTCTTGGAGTTTCAGAGTATGCTGTCCTATCTTGCCTCTGAAAAGTTCTCTAGAAATGTGCTTAACTTTGTTTCCCGTATTTATTTTACCATAGAACCCTCCTTTTGAGAAGTTAGCTTAGGAAAATCTGCTTTCAAGTTTTATGTACAATGCTGTTCACTTGTATTTACCCATTAATGATGACCTGGCAGACCAGTATGTTCTAGTACTGTGTGATAATGCCTTCTCATTAGCGGCCAGTGCCTTACCCACTACACCACCAGAGCTCCTTGTATAATATCCAGTGATACAAATATTTTTCTTAATAAAGTGTTTGTGGTAGTTAAAGTTGTGTGTCAACTTGGCTGGGCTGTGGTTTTGAATGGCTTGGCGACTGGATGTAGTTACTCCCCAAGATGGGATTGTAATCATCTCCATGGTGGAATCAGCTGTGAGCAGCAAATTAGTTGCCTTTGAGGTTTGGCCTGATTCCTCTATCCATGGAGAAGCTTTGAGAAAGGTGTCTAGCTTTTGGCATATTTTGAATCCTGTGTTTGGCCAAGTCTTCATCGCTAGTTCCTGGGCTTGAACCAGTGGCCTGCTGTGCTGTCTGCCGATCTTGAGTTCGTCAGCTTCAGCAGCCAGCAGCTGCATGGGTTCGGAGAAACCTCCAGTTTCAGTGGACCAGAGGCAAGAGTCAGAGCTGAAGCCTAACATCCAAAGGCCTTCACCAAGCCCCTAGAGCTGGCACTCTCAACTCAGACTTCTAGCCTTCTAACCTGTAAGAAAATAAACTCTTGTTGTTTAAGCCGCCCATTTGTGTTATTTCTGTTATAGCAGCACTAGAGAACCAAGGTAGTATTTATAAATAAAACTTGCTGAACAGTAACAATAATCTTGGTCACATTGTGTACTATTTCTAAATGAAGTTACTGTCTAACCACTAGATGGCAATGTGATTCAATTTATGTTACAATTACACCCTTTTAGAGAGTAGAACTGCTCCACAGTGTTTTCCTGGCTCTGCAGAAGAAAGATGAGGCAGTCTGCTTCCATACCTTGGAAACCCTGTGGGGCAGTTCTACTCTGTCCTATAGGGTCGCTATCCGTAGGAATCAACTCACCAGCAACAGGCTCGGTTTTTGGTTTAACCTTTACAGAAACAGTTCACCAGGCGTGTCTTCCATGGAGTCACTGGGTGGATGTGAACCACCAACTTTGGGTTAACAGTTAAGTGCCTAACCATTGCACCAGAGCTCCTTGAATTAACAAGAGTCTGTAAAATACACCATTAAAAAATAAATAATTATTCTCACATTCAGTATGTAGTACTTTCGTCAATGAAAGATAAATGGTGACATCTCAGGAAGTTAAGTTCCTAATTTGTAGTCTTTCCATGGGAAAACCGTCATAGATGGTGGTTCTGCTCAATACTGCAGCATTTTAATTCAGCAACATTGGAGGCTTTACTGCCAATATTGATTGTGCCTTTGAGGAGATACAACTCAGCTTTTTCCCCTAGTCCCCAGACTGCTCCTCTTCTATTTCCATCCAATTAGTGGCATGTACCGTTCACCTACTTGTCAAAACAAAGACAAAAGGGTCATCCTAGACTTGACCTGAGTTACATTCATATTCTCACCAGGTCCCACTAATTTTACCTCTGAAATACTCCTTCAAATATGCTCCCTTCTTCCCCACGTCAGTCAGAGCCTCAACTCTCACCTGAACCATTCATTTAATATTTACTAAATGCGTCTTGGGAGCTCTGGCAGCATAGTGCCTAATGCACTTGACTGCTAACCAGAAGGCTGGAGGTTCAAACCCACCAGCCACTCCTCGGAAGGAAGGTTGGGCAATCTACTTCCGTAGTGATACAGCCTCGGCAACCCAAGGAGGGGTCACTATGAGTCAGGTCTGACTCGATGGCACATAACAACAACAACAAATGTGTCTTACATCCCAGGCATGATTTTTCAAGTGTGGAGTCTAGCCAAGGCGATGGGAGTGAGTATAGAAAGCAGGGAGAAAATTTTGGAAGCTATTGCAATTATCCAGGTGAGGTGACAGTGGCTTGGACCAGGGTGATGGCAGTGAGCAGGCGAAAAATGGTTGCATTTTACATATATTCTGAAGGTGGAGTCAAGAGGATTTCTTGATTGATTGGGTGAAAGCTGAGAGAAAAAAGGACTCAAAGATGCCTTGAGGGATTTTGGCTTGAGCAATTGGAAGGATGCCAATAACTGCAGGAACTGAGATGGGGAATCCTGTGGGTGGAACAAGTGTTAAGGGGAGGTCAGGACTTCAGCTTTGGATAGATCACAAGTTCAATTTCAGACATGTCAAACCTCAGATACAGAATACAAACCAAACTCACTGCCATTGAGTTAATTTCGACTCATAGCGACCCCTCCTGAGGCAGATACCCCTGAGGCAGTATCACTATGGAAGTAGATTGCCCCATCTTCCTTCTGAGGAGTGGCTGGTAGGCTTGAACAGCCAGCCTTCTGGTTAGCAGTCAAGTGTCTTAGGCACTACGCCACCAGAGCTCCTAAAATACAAAATTTGTTGTATTGTCATGTGCCTTGGAGTCAGACCCGACTCATGGTGACCCCTCCTTGGGTTTCCAGGGCGGTATCACCACGGAAGTATATTGCCCAACCTTCCTTCTGAGGAGCGGCTGGTGGTTTTGAACCGCCAGCCTTCTGTTTAGCAGTCAAGTGCCGTAGGCACTCTGCCTCCAGAGCTCCCACTTAAAAGAACAATCCAGTGAAAGGGACAAATCAACAATGTAGGAGGGAGGAGAGAACTGCCGGAATGAACTCCTTGAGCAGATCATTTAAAGAAGTAAAAGTCGTCCTCCGATAAGCTCAGGGGCAGTTCAATGTATTGTAACAAGAAGGGAAGGCAGAATATAAAGATACAGATGATGGTAGGTGGGGAGATGTGGTGGGCGAGGGGATTCATCCGACCTTCTCTTTTAATCAGTTTCTAAATGAAAAAGCAGAAGAGGTGTTGGGAGGTTAGAGGAGTTGTGAAATCTTCATCTTGTGAGCAAGTGAATGGGTAAGGGTAGCATGTTTCCCGGGAAGCATTATGGGCCCACTCAAGGGTCCTATCAGGAAGGAATCAGAGGGAGGCATGTCTGTATGGTCATCATTTTTATCCTGCCCTGTTCAGCTGCAGATTTGGATTTTTCAAAGTTGTAGTTTTACCGGGGTATAATGAAGAGAGCTAGTAATGCAGTTATTTAATGGAATTTAAGCAGAGCAAGAAGGAAACAACAAGAGAATGAGGGACAGTGAAAAGGTGTAAGAACTATGGATTGTAGGTGCGATAGAGGGATTGCTGGAATTGGTGTCCTAGAGGGAATGAGTTAGGAAGAAAACATCAGTATAGGATGAATAAAACAGTGAATGACAGAGACAGGTTTTGTCCCTAATAAGACAAGGTTAGAGGTGCTTAACAAGTTAGTTATCGTTAAAAAAAAAAAAAAAAAAAAAAATTCTCCATATTAAACATCTACTCTGCCCTAAATACGGTGTGTAAATCCCTATCTTCTAAACATCCCCTAGAGCCCTTCATCCAGTGATTAACAAGAGAGAGAGGAGTGGAACAAAAGGCGAACAGCTTCCACGTGTGCAAGTGAGTAAACACTTAATAGAAACAACATCAATGTTTAACACGGTATTGCTTCATTATGTTGTTGTTGTTGTTATGTGCCGTCGAGTCGGCCCCGACTCATAGCGACCCCTCCTTGGGTTTCCGAGGCAGTATCACTACGGAAGTAGGATTGCCCAACCTTCCTTCCGAGGAGTGGCTGGTGGGTTTGAACCGCCAGCCTTCTAGTTAGCAGTGAAGTGCTTTAGCCACTATGCTACCAGAGCTTCATTATACAAGAACACACAATACAGACTCTTGAAAAAATCCCAACACAAGGCTCTGTTCCTCTTCACTGCCTCTCCTTCTACCTCACAGGTCTCTTTCAAAGAGTAAAGAAAACGCAATCCGGCGCAGATTTACAGACTGACACCCTGAGGAAGACCCGTTGCCACCGACGCTATTCTGACTCATAGCGACCCTATAGGACAGAGCAGAACTGCCTCATTAGGTTTCGAAGGCTGTAAGCAGACCGCCACATCTTTCTCCTGCTAAGCGCCTGGTTGGCTCGAAACAACGATCGCAGCCGAGCTGTTAAGTACTGAGCCACCAAGGCTCCAGAGTAGAGGTGGAGGCGACAGCAAACTTGGAATCCGGGGAGGGGCCCACCAGCCCGCCTAAAAACAATCTAGCGTCTTTGGGAAGGCTCAGCCCACAACAGCGCCCGCCAGCGTTTTTAAAATGGAAACAAGCCCGCCCCCGCCCCCGGCTCTGAGGCTGCCAGGAGAGGGCAACGCCCCCTCGGAGGCGTCCCAGCCGGCCACTCGAAGGTTGTCGCAGACTCGGCTTCCCCTTCCTCATTCTCTAGTGGCGTCCTCCCTGCCCACCATTCTCTCGCTAATGCGATGGCAGCCTCGTAATGGAGGGTCCCTCCAGCCTTTCCCCTCGCCGGGCTTCTTCACCTGTTCACGACTCCGCTCGTCCTGCCCCCGGAAGTGACGACTTGGGCACAGCCCTGCCCGTGTCCCGTCGGGCTTCGCGGCTGCGGCGGGAAGATGGCGGCGGCGGGAGCCATGGAACGGAGCTTCGTGGAGCTCAGCGGAGCTGAGCGCCCGAGGCCGAGGCATTTTCGGGAATTCACAATTTGCGGCATTGGTAGGGAAGCGGCCAGGGAGGCCGCGATCTTATTTTTTTTTCCTCTGGCTCCTCCCTTGCCCCCGGGTATCTGGCCCCCCGCCCCAGTTCATTCTAAGTCCTTGGTACTCCAGGCCCAGAATCAGAGCTTCCCCGGTGTCCAGCTTTTTGCTCTTTTCATCTCCTTCTCTTTATGGGTTGTCATTCCGTCATTCTCTGCTTCCTCAACGCCCTGGACGCCTGTCATCCCCAGAAAACCACGTGTGCAGGCTGACCGCGCTCCTTTTGCAGGGACCGTGAATGCCGTGACCGGAACGGTGAAATACAGTGAGAGCGCAGGAGGCTTCTACTATGTGGAAAGTGGTAAATTATTCTCAGTCAGCAGAAACAGGTTCATTCATTGGTAAGTGCCCTGTTCGTCACACCTTCCTGGAAGGTAGAGTTGTTCGATGTCAGGATTTTTGTGGCTGTTTCCAAAGTGTCATTTTCCGGAATGATAACGGACATTTAGGAAAGGAAAAAGACTGTTTTCAATTGATGTCTGAAGCCTGGATTAATTAAGGAGAAAGAGTTCTAGGAGAGATACAGCTCAGGCATCACTAAAAGCAGAGGGAATGTAGCTTAGGGAATAAAGCCCTGGAGACCAGGTTTTAAACATGAACTCATTGTTCTGTACTGCTTGACATCTTCCATCACTCTAACTATTGAAGTTGTATGGGTCAGGCATTGTGGTAGATACAAGAATGAAATGATGAGGAAAAAAAAAAAAAAAAAGCAACTTGCTTTTATACTGTCATATGCATGATCTTATTTAATTTTAACAACACCTGTGCTTTAGATATTGCGATGTCCATATTATACAGACTAAGTCTATATAACTGTTACTGGTTTATCCATGTAACTGTTGTTATTTACTCCCCCATTGAGTCATTAATTCAATAGTTATTTGTTACGCTTTCACTTGATGAAGACACAGTGGTAGAGTTGTAGGGAAAGAGCATATATGGACTCAGCTTTCATGAGACAGTTTTGTGGAGGAAGAAAAACTTTAACGACCATGTTTAAAAAAATACAACTGTTTTTTTACATGCCCTCAAGAAAAAGTGTAAAGGCTATCAGAGGCCAAAGGGAGGACTTACTTTGGATTGATGGGGTCTGAGAGAGTCGGAGTTAAGCTGCTGAATTCTGAAGGATGGAAAGTTAGCTAGGCATCGGAGGTAGGAAGCAGTCCTACAAGAATTACATGTGCAAAGGCCATGAGATGGAAAGAACTTGGAAGGTTTGGGGAACTAACCAAAAGTCTGTGTGGCTTGACTACAGTGGGTAGAGGAGGAAGTGGGAGAGATGCTGAGACTGGAGAAATAGGCAGAACTCGGACCACGAAGGAGCTTCCTCAGGCCGTTTTAAGGATTTTGGATTTTTATCTTCAGTACATTAGGCACTCATTGGCAAGATTTTATCACAATTGCATTTTTAAAAGATCAGTTTACTGTGAAAAATGGACTTGGTTATTGTTGTTGCTATGTGCCATCGACTTGGACAGGACTCATAGTGACCCCTCCTTGGGTTTCCAAGGCAGTATCACTACAGAAGTAGATTGCCCCATCTTCCTTCCGAGGAGTGGCTGGTGGGTTTGAACCGCCAGCCTTCTGGTTAGCAGGCAAGTGCCTTAGGCACTGCGCCACCAGAGCTCCGTAATATAGAACAGTTTGCTTTTATGATGGACCAAGTAAGACATGCTGGTGGCTTGTGTTGTGGGAGTGGCTAAGAAAAGAGAAATCGATGTATTCAAGATACATGTGGTAGGTAGATTCGCTGGAACTTGGTGATAGATTGAATGTGGTAAACAGGGAGCAAGGACAACTTGCAGGTTTCTGATGTGACTAACCAGCTGTTGGGGGTGGGTGCTCTTGCCATTTACTGAGATACAAAAGATGAGTTTGGAGAGATGTGATTGATTCTTTTATATGTACCAAATTTGAAGTTCCTGTGTGCCATGCCAGTGCCAAGTAGACATTGAGATTTACAGGGCTGAGGCTCAGAAGACAGATAGGCATTTTAGCTATTGTATATTAGAGCTACAAATTTCACTTATTTAAAGAATATTTTTGAGTGTCTAAGGAGCTCTGGTGGCATAGTGCCTAAGGCATTTGGCTGCTAACCAGAAGGTTGCCAGTTCAAACCCATCAGTACTCTGCAGAGGGAAGACTGGGCGATCTACTTCCATAATGATTTTACTGCCTTGGAAACCCAAAGGGAGTCGCTATGAGTCGCAGTCAATTCAATGGCAGTGACTTTGGGTTTTTTTCCCTTTGAGTGTCTACTATGTTCCAGCCAATATTTAAAAAGTGGGGATAGAGCAGAGAGCCCGCTATCATGGAGAGACAGGCAATATAAAACAACGACAAACAAATGGAATAAGGGGAAGTAAGGAAAGAGGGAAGGGGGAATATCAACAGGAGCTACTCTTTCATAGGGTAATTGTGGTTGAACAAGACCCAGTGATAAGTGGGCATCTGAACAGAGGAAATGAGGATATCTGAGAGGAGAGTGTTTCTGGTAGAGCCTTGCAAGAACAAAAGGTGCAAAGAACCCTAAGACTGGAGCTTGTTTGTTGTGTTCAAAGAATGGCAAGGAGTCTGCAGCCGAGTGAACAAAGAATAGAATAATAAGAGAGAAGTGGCCAAGGGCCAGGTCAGGACTTAATCAGTTATTTTAAAGCTTTTGCTTTTACTGTGCGTGAGATGGATGTGGCGATTTAAGTGGAGGAGTGTCATGATCTAAGTTGTGTTTAAAGGGTCACTGTGACTGCCGTCTTGAGACTACAGTGGGGAAAGGGTAGAGGCAGAAATCAGTTAGGAGACTACTGCCACAATCCAGATGAGATGTTGGTGGCTAAGACCAGGTGGTAGTAATAGAGGCAATAAGAAAGGGTCAGATTGTGGGTATGTTTTGAAGATGAATTTGTTAGAATTTACTAATGGATCAAATGTAGGATATGCATAAAATAAAGCACGAAGGGTAACTCCAGTATTTTTGACTGAGCAACTGGAAGTTGTAGAGATATGATTAATAGAGAGAGGAAAGAATGCAGGTGAAGCATGTGTTTTTGCTGCTTTGTTGGATTTGGTAGGGCTAGGAATTCTGTTCTGAATAGGTTTGAGATGCCAGTTAGATATCTAAGTGGAGAGGTTGGGCTAGGGCAAATTTGGGAATCACTGGCATTAGATGACATTTAAAGTTGATATACTGAGTGAAATCACCTAGAGGATGAGTGTTAATCAATACTTCTCAACCTTAGAAATATTGGCGTTTGAGGCTGGGTATGACTAGATACTACTATCAGCAATGAACAACAACAGTTCTTTATTGTGGGGGGCATCGTAAGATGCCAGACAGCATCCTGGCCTCTGCCCACTACTTAACCAGTAGCACACATGCATGTGCATGCTTGCACACACATACACACACATACCCTATCCCAGTTGTGACAGCTAAAAATGCCTCTAGGTGTTGACAGATGCCGTTGGGATTGAACGAGGAAAAATTGCCCCCAGTTGAGAACCACTTGTGTAGCTGAGGGAAGAGGAAAGATCTGAGGACTGAGCCCTGGGGTCATTCCACCATTCAGGAAAATGAGAAACCAGTGAAGGAGATGGAGACAGAATAGCTGGGGAGATGAGAGGTGAACCAAAGAAGAGGATGTACCAGAAGCT
The DNA here is from genome assembly GCF_000298275.1 of Orycteropus afer afer. Classification (NCBI taxonomy): domain Eukaryota; kingdom Metazoa; phylum Chordata; class Mammalia; order Tubulidentata; family Orycteropodidae; genus Orycteropus; species Orycteropus afer. Next base: position 109,846 of record NW_006922584.1, read on the forward strand.
AAGGGGGTATTTCAAGTAGAGTGAGAGAAAACCTATCACATGTTGTGTGTAAGTCAGGTAAGATGAGAAATGAAAATTGACCTTTGCATCATGGAAATCATTGGTGACCTTGTTAACTGCTCCAGTAGATTGGTTAGGCAAAAGCCTGAGTAAGTGGCCTCAACAGAGAAGGGGAAGAGAGGAATTGTGAGTATAGAACAACTCTTTCGTGGGGTATTGCCACAAGGGAAGCAGAAACCAAATGGTAGCTGAAGGGTGATGGGGAGCTGTAAAGGAACCATATGTTTATATGCAGTTGGGAGTGATCTAGAAGGTGCAGTTGAGGGCCACCGCTAGGGGAGAGGAGTTCAAGAAAATGGGATATTAGAAAAATCATCAACATGGATATTGAAATTATAAGAATTATGGCAGAGTGGTGTAGGAGAGAATGACAGCCAGGAGCTAAGGTCTTCAAGTAATGTTGTTGTTGTTGTTATGTGCCGTCGAGTCGGACCCGACTCATAGCGAGCCCTCCTTGGGTTTCCGAGGCGGTATCACTACAGAAGTAGATTGCCCCATCTTCCTTCCGAGGAGTGGCTGGTGGGTTTGAACGGCCAGCCTTCTGGTTAGCAGTCAGGCACCTTAGGCACTACGCTACCAGAGCTCCTTTCAAGTAATGATGGGTATATATATAACTGCAGTGAGCAAGGGTAGCAGGTCGTATCGGATGGCAAGAGCCCCAGAGCTAAGAGATTTGGGCAGAGAGGGCTTTACAGGTCTGGGTGGCAGTGGGGAGCAAGCAGGAGACCTGAACTCTACCTTGAGACCCCATGACAAGGAGCCTGGTAGAGAAAGCTGCCACTGTGAGAGAGGGCTGGAGGGGACAGCGTCCTCAGGGAAGATCCGGAACCTAAGTTTACCCAGAAGGCAAAAAGGTGAAAGAAGTGTTGAGAGAAAGGGTTCAGGATGTGGAAAATTGTGCTGATGACACCACATGAGTTTGCTGCAAGTAGGAGTCCACTTCAGCATTCTGGAGAAAATGTGATACCGCAAGTGGTCGAGAAGGTGCCTTTCACAGCCATTACGTGTCATCTGGTGCCATTAAGGATAAGGCTGCGTAGTCCAAGAAGCCCAGCTTAACTGCAGAGATGGAAGGGAGGAGAAGTGTCAGGATGAGGAAAGTATGTGGATTTGTTAGAGCACAGTGCTGAGTGAAGGACATAAATATGTGCCAGTGTTTCTTACAAGATAACAAATACTGGTAAGACAAAAATAAGAAAGCTCTTCCTTAGCATAAGGTGACCTCCAGCTTCTGTGATGGGTAGAAACTAGGCACGGGGGATGGAGGGTTGTTAAGAGTTTTAATCTGAATTCCAACATCAAACGTAGTGGCCTTAGGTGAAGTGCTTTGTTTCCTACTGAAAAAGCATTACAATTTGAGTCTGAATAAAGTGTGTGTGTGTGTGTGTGTGTGTGTGTGATGCATTTTATCAAAAAGCATTTATAGAATGCTCGCTATGTCCCCAACACTTTGCTGGGTCTGAGGATATCACAGTGCATAAGACAGAGCTTATAGTCATTTATTAGTAAACAAGTTTCTTCTGGTTAATAAAGTGAAAGTCAGAATAGCTTATCAATGTGAAAACTAGCCACCAGAAGAACAAAATTCAAAATCATAAAAAAGACCAGACTCACTGGACCGTGGCACTTAGACACCCTTCAAACCTGGAACTGAACCCCCTCCAGGGATCACCTTGCCGTCAAATAACAGACCTATGAAGTGAACAATAACTCTTGAGGAACGCATTCCTAAGATAATCAATTCTTTGAGACCAGAAGGCCAGCATTTGCCCAAAAACAAAGCTCAGAAGACAGGAAGGGACAGTGAAGAGAGACTAACGGATATAGGGAACCCAGGGAGGAAATGGGAAGAGTATTATGTTGAGGGAATTGAATTGCAACTAATGTTAACGAAACAAAATGTGTATAGATGTTGAATGGGAAACTAATTTGCTATGTAAACACTCACTGAAACCACAATTTAAAAAAAATTATGTACACACATTAACCACACATTCAACATGCAAAGTTACTGTATTTTTTAGAATATTTCTTTAGTAAGAAATGTTGTTGTTGTTGTTATGTGCCGTTCAGTCAGATCGGACTGATAGTGACCCTTCCTTGGGTTTCCATGGCAGTATCGCTACGGAAGTAGATTGCCCAACCTTCCTTCTGAGGAGTGGCTGGTGGGTTTGAACCAGCCTTAAGCACTATGCTACCGGAGCTTCCTTAATAAGAAATGTTGACCCCCAAAGCAAACGTACAAGGGCAAAAACCATAAAGTTGTTACTACTTTGTGCTGTTCCAGGTTAAGAAGGTTAGAAGAGGGAAATACCCGCGTTATTGAGGTCAATTTTGTTCGGCTGTATAGTAGTATATGTGAAGGCTACATTCTACTGCAACCTGTGGGCGTGTGTGACAGGCATTTTCATTTACTGGAGTTAATTGCCTTGGATATTGATCTAAATAAATGAACTATCAAGTTTGGAAATGCCTCTGTTTAACAAACTCATAGATAATAAGATTTGAATTTTATGTTACACTGTGTTTTGTAAATCTGCATAATGTGGTGATTGGGAATGTTAAACGTGGTCTGAATTCATTTATCCCAATTTTTCAATTAGGAGTGTTCACTTGGAAGCTAAATGATGACCACCCACTGCCATCAAGTCAATCCCACTCGTAGTGACCCTGTAGGACAGAGTAGAACTGCCCCATAGGATTTCCAAAGCTATAAATCTTTACGGAAGCAGATAGCCTCATTTTTCTGTCCCACAGAGCAGCTGGTAGGTTTGAACTGCTGGCCTTTTGGTCAGCAGCCAAATACTTTTAACTGCTGTGCCACCAGAGCTCCTTACCTGGAAATTATCCTGTCATATTTTAATGCAACTATCAAGGGGTGAGGGGGAGCATAAACTTTTTAAACAAATGTTTCTCTTTCAACAGGAAAACCTCAGGAGATACATTGGAGCTGGTAGAGGAGTCACTGGATGTAAACCTGTTGAATAATGCAGTTCACCTCAAATTCCAAAACTGCAGTGTCTTACCTGGAGGGGTGCACATCTGTGAGACTCAGAATCACGTGATGATCTTGATATTAACCAATCAAACAGTGCACAGGTTACTTTTACCACACCCTTCTCGGATGTATAGGAGTGTAAGTTGGTTATGTTCCAAATTACTCTGGCTGTCATAGTACTAGAGCTGTAGCCTTTGGAATCGAAGGGTATTTGGACTTTTTGTTAAAGGTCACAAAGCAGACTTTGATGGTTACCATTAAAAATAACCAGACACACATTTCAAGTTGAAGGAAGTAATTTTCATTAAAAGGAATAGCTTGCTTTTCAAGCTTTACAGTGTTTTTTGCTTTGAAAGCAATTGAGAGGCTCCTAGCAAAACTTGGGTTGTTTTGATTTAACGGATGTCTTTTTAATTACCCCACAGGAGTTGGTAACTGAAAGTCAGATGCAATCAATATTCACGGACATTGGAAAGGTTGATTTCAGGGACCCGTGTAACTATCAGTTAATTCCGACTGTACCTGGACTGTCCCCTAATTCTACCGCCTCGGCAGCCTGGCTTAGCAGTGATGGGGAGGCTCTGTTTGCTCTACCATCTGCTTCTGGAGGAATCTTTGTTCTTAAACTACCTCCTCATGACATACCTGGTGAGAACTGAGACTGCATATGGATTTAACTTTAAGCAAGGAATGTTGATGTGAAAAGAGACCTTGGAAGTCCAGCCCCTCGTGCACTGTAGGAATTGTTCCTGCACTGCCCCTGAAGTGCTTGGGCCTTATGACTTGCCTAACGAGTCCCTGGAGCTCTGGTGTAGTGCCTTAGGCACTTGACTGCTAACCAGAAGGCTAGTGGTTCAAACCCACCAGCCACTGCTCAGAAGGAAGATTGGGCAATCTGCTTCCGTAGAGACACCGCCTCAGAAACCCAAGGAGGGGGTCACTATGAGTCGAATTGAATCGACTCAACGGCAGTGAGGTTTGTTTTTTTTGTTTTTCCCAATGAGTCCCTAGTGCTTTCCTCCCCACCCCATCCCCCAAAAAAACAAAAAGCAGAAGATGAGACTTCATACAGTAGATGAGGGATGGGATAGAGATGAATTGACTAGCTGTTGACCCTCAGCTTAAGGTACCATCATTAAACTAAATGAATCAAAACAAAGTTCAGATGCTGATACCCTGCACCAAATTACCACTATAGCTTGCCTGTATCGTTCCGTTCCAGAAAACCAGACTCACTGCCATCGAGTCGATTCTGACTCATAGCAACCCCACTGGGTTTCCAAAACCGTAAATCTTTACAGAAGCAGGCTGCCTCATCTTTCACAGAGTAGCTAGTGGGTTCAAACAACTGACCTTTTGGTTAGCAGCCAAATGCCTTAACTACTGTACCACCAGAGCTCCTTGTATATTTCCATTAGCTTCCTAAATATCTGCCATTACCTCTCTTCAGAAACTTCTCAACCAGAATAATGCACTTAAAACATAAGTTGGATCTTGTTACTCCACTACTGAGAACACTCCAGTGACTTCTCATCTCACTCAGAGTCCTTACACTGACACACAGTGCCTCACTGCTGCCTCTACCCTCATCTGATTCTCTCCCTGTCTCTACCAGCCACAAGGACTTCTTGCAGGTCCTTGAACTTGCCAGGCACACACCTGCTTCAGGCCTTCGACGGGGGTAGTCTCCCCAGCCACCTGCTTGGCTTATTCTCAGTTCCTTTAGGTTTTTACTCATTGTCACCTTCTCAGTGAGGCCTCCCTGACCACCTTTTTCAAAATTGCAACCGTTTTTCCCCCATCATCACCTCTGTTCTCTACGTCCCTTCCCTATTTTTTCTCCATTTATTACCATTTTACTGAAATTATTAACTGCTCTGCTTCCCCTCTCCCCCCAGTGGAATGTAAGTTCCTTGAGGACAGGAGTTTTCTCTTTGTTTTCTTCACTGTTATGTCTATAGTGCCTGGCATGTGAAAGGTACCCAGTGATTCTTTTGGAAAGAAAGAGATAGTTCAGTTGAGTGGTAATGTGGGTTACTGTCTGTAAACAACAAAAAAAGTACTAATTTTATCGATTGATTCAAAATATTTTAGGTGTGCTAGTTTAGGAAAGGAGCTCTGGTAGCATAGTGCCTAAGGCACTTGACTGCTAACCAGAAGGCTGGCGGTTCAAACCCACCAGCCACTCCTCAGAAGGAAGGTTGGGCAATCTACTTCTGTAGTGATACTGTCTCAGAAACCCAAGGAGGGGTCGCTATGAGTCGGGTCTGACTCGATGGCACATAGCAATAACAACGTGTATAGAAAAGATACATCCTAAAACTGTTAGTGTCATTTATAAAGACTTTGTTTGTGGTTGTATCATTCTTACCTTTGGGTTTCTCTAAGTCTGATCAAGAGGTGCTTTGGGTATCCCTGACCTGTTTTCAATCTTATAGGGATGGTGTCAATTGTGGAACTGAAACAGAGCTCAGTAATGCAACGATTACTTACAGGCTGGATGCCAACAGCTATCAGGTGAGTGCTGTCTAGCAGGTAAATCAAAACCAAACCCACTGCCATCAGTTGATTCCGACTCATAGTGACTCTATACCACAGAGTAGAACCACCCCATAGGGTTTCCAGGGCTGTAAATCTCCACAGAAGCAGACTGCCTCATCTTTCTCCTATGGAGGGCTGACCTTTTTGCTTAGCAACTTTAGGTTAGGGTGCTTTAACCCCTGTACCACCAGAGCTCCTAGGTAAATCAAAGGGCCCACGAATTTAACCTGTTTGCACTGGTCAGCTCCTAGTAAGGGCTGCAGTCTCACTCCAAGGAAGATAAGCCACATCTCAGAAAACATCTTCATAACATCACATTCCACCTGAGGAAAGCCAGGCTCCAGGGTCCACTTCATTTGTGATTGGGCACCTTGGCAGCAGAAACTCTGGCTTGTTCTTTATTTTCCCACTCTGTGCAGTTCACTTCTCTGCCCAGACTCACCAAATCCAATTTTGTGTGAAATTACTAGATGCAGAATGTTTTTGATGGTTAGAATAAAATGATACAAAAGGAAGCAGTATTCCCCTGTTAACATACAAACTTTCAAAATTTATTATAGAAATTGTTCATTAATCAAATAAAAAATGTGATTACCTTGTACCAACATACAAACTCTTGCTCCTTCTGTTGATAGTGTCTTTATAATTTTATTACATCTCTTGAATCTCTAATTCTAATGATCAGATTTGCAACAGTAAAATCTAAAAACTTCTGGCTTTGTGTTTGTAGGGGTGACCAAGGGCCTTCAGATCGACCCCTCAGCCTTGCTGTTCATTGTGTTGAACACGATGCCTTCATCTTTGCTCTGTGTCAGGATCATAAACTACGAATGTGGTCTTTTAAGGTAAATGTGGCATTTACAGTTACTGTTAAGTTAAAATAGGATTGTAAATGGTGAGAAAATTGAAACAAATCTTGCTGCTTCTCTGAAAGATTATCAGATCAATATGTTTGGAAACTGTAGGTCTTTTCCACACTTAGAAAGTTCCATTTAGCTTTATTTTTCATACATTTCCCTCTACCTTTTGGTCTTTTTATTTTGAAAATTACAAAACCTGCAGAAAAGTTAAAAGGAGTAGTACAGTGAGTATACCTTCACTTGAGAAACAAACTGTTTTGTTTGTTTTGTTGTGATTTGGGTGAAAGTTTACAGAGCAAATTCATTTGCCATATAATAGTTCATATACATTTTGTTTCATGACATTGATTGCAGTCCCCATAATATAACAGCTCTCTTCTCACTTCCTCCCTGTGTCCTTTTCCCTTTGTCCTCCTTTCCTATTCATTCCTGCCCTCTGAGCTGTCTTCTTGTGCATATACTGCCCATCTGATCTCCCATGCTTGATTGTTCTAAGGAATGTACCTACCTAGTATAAATGTTCACCTTATATACCTGTCTGTTGTTTGGCTGGAAGCCACAGGAGTGTAATTCCAGGCCCAAAGGGTGACTAGGGGCTTTCACTAGTCTCTGTCAGACTAGTAAGCCTGGTCTTTTTTATGATGTTGAGTTTTGTCCCACATTTTTCTCTACCCTATCAGGGCAACAAACTTGTTTTTAAAATGCTAATAGGTAAAATTGTTGTCAAGATTCTTCACAAAGAAAACAGGTGATGATTTTATCTTTCGGAGTGAAGAGATATTTTTCATCTCACTCTTGTAAAACACCTGTAGGTCTTTCACAGATAAACTCTTAAGTGTGCTGGGTAGGATAGATGGGCATCCTTAGTAAGGGAAGGGAGTCTATTTTTATGACCTGTATTTCCTTTGATGCCACTTAATAACTTGTGTCTTGGGCAGGACCAAATATGCCTGATGGTGGCCGACATGCTAGAGTACATCCCTGTGAATAAAGACCTGCGGCTCACCTCTGGGACTGGACACAAGTTGCGGCTTGCTTACTCCCCTTCCTTAGGACTCTACCTGGGGATATACATGCATGCTCCAAAACATGGGCAGGTAGGAGACAAGGAGCTTCCCTCTCCATGCTTTATGAAGATGTGACTGCAGACATGCTGAATCTGTTTAAGATCTTTGTACCAGCCTAGATGTTTCATGTGTTAGGTGGTTTCTGAGGTGATAAAAGTGGGTTTTGTGCTGATAGTGAATTAAAGAATCTTGAAGGAAGGCCAGGATGGAAGGGAGAGAATTTAGAGGTATATAAAAATTCCCTGAAATTAGATACGAAAGAGCAAAGTTAGAAGTCTGAGTAAGCAATAGTTACTGAAAAGGACATAGGTGGTAGGTGTTGGGGGGAAGTTAATTTTTAGAAGTAATTTTTTTTTTTTTTAATTTTATTTTGATTTGGGTGAAGATTTACAGAGTAAATTCACTTTTCATACAGCAGTTCACATATACTTTGTCTCATGTCACTGACCAAAATTTAC
>NW_006922584.1:138278-157560 GCF_000298275.1 Orycteropus afer afer
TGTGTTAATTGGTTTCCCTTTTCTTTGTTGAAGAGGGTCTGTGCAATCCTTCTGCCTAGTCCGCCATCTTGCCCCGCCTCTAGGCATTTTCTTTCAGTTAAAAAAGCATGCCAGGAGTGATAGAGAAACTTGGTCTAACTTGTAAACAGGTACTATCCTACATTGCATATAAGCTCTATACTTAAAAGACATTTTTATGTTTTTCTTGGTTAGTATTTGGTGGTTCTCTGTTGTTACCTTTTATGTTAGTACAGTGAAGATCTGACTTATTTCAGGAAAACTCCTAAGTTTCTGTCACATGGTTTAAGGGATGCTTATTGCTTATTAAAAAAAATTCTTTGAAGTCACATAGTTTCCTTAAATTGCAACTTAGCTTCATGGATTTGAAATAGAGTCATTGTTTGTAGAATTGAGAGATACCTGAGAATGTCCTAGTCTAATCTTCCACACAAACAGAAAGTCCTCCTGAGGCTTCTCTGGCAGTTGTTGTGCCTCGAAGTGTCTCTGCGTCTGGTGACAAGTTTCTCACTAGCTCCTGTGTGAGTCATTGTTCCCAAACTGTGTCATTGAAAAGTTCTTTCCAGTATTGAATTGAACCTAACCCCTTTGGTGATTTATTTCTTCTGGAGCCTTCCAGATCTTGTCTCTATGCATAAAGCAAACCTTCAGATATAGTAAGAATCTTTCCATGTTAGTTTCTTCTCCAGGCTAAACTTTCTCTCAGGTGATGTGGTTTCCAAATCCCTGAATTTTCTTCAAGGTGCATTCCTAAGTGTACCTGCCCATTGCATATTTTCTGTTTTCTCTGTTAAAACTTCAGATCCCTTTCTCCTAAGGTGGTTTCTTTTTCTTTCCCTCGGTAACAGGAATTAAGTGAATGACAATAGTATTTCTTGCTGTATCTCCCACATACTAAGTTATTAAACAATCAGGAAGGCATTTGTCAAATGCTTTCTTTTAAGAAATTCCAAGCAGAATGGCTCATCCCCATCACTACGCTAGCTTTCTGCTTTGTGCCAATTTTAGGATGCTTTGTAGATTGGTAGCATATTCTGGTCTATAGAAACTATTTCAGAATTGCTGTGATCTCACAGAAATGATTTGGACAGTGTGTTCTGGGCACATCTAACCTTTGTGCTAAGAGTTTTACAGTGCCTCACTGCCTTCTAAACTGGAGTATTTCCATTTTGGTTATCGTATAGTACTCTAAAATGTCTCATAATTACAGATTTTCTGCCGAGGAACTGAGAGAAAATTTGATCTTTCCTGGAGTGAACTAAAGAAAGAAGTGACTTTGGCTGTTGAAAGTGAGGTGAGTTTGGGTAGAGAAAGGATGCTACCTTCTTCATCTGGATATGGGCCAGTTAGCATGGAGAGATGGTTTGGATTGTTCACTTGACTTTGTTACTGGGAAGTATAAATGTTCAAACCTTTTAATTGAAGAAGTAGATCTAATTTATGTAGTCTGTGACATGTAATTTGTAAGGACTATTCATTTGGCTGTAGCTTAGTAAAATACTGTGGAACCTGTGAGAGCTGGAACTCACAGGGACTGCCTTGTTTTTCCAGGTCTCACAAGTTTCCCACCTTTGACAAAGTGCAGTCTTACCGCTTTGTTCCTCATTTAGTTAGTGGAAAATATTCGTGTTTTCCTTCTCTGACATGTTTCCACTTTGCATAGGTTCTGGCTTTAATAGGTTTTGCTCTAATATTGGACAGTTACATTCTTTGGAGAGAAAGATCCTGAGTGGTATCAAGAGTTTAATTTCTTTTTCTTTCCTTTATTTTTTTCTTTTACCAGCTCCAAGGAAATGTGACAGAGTATGAATTCTCACAGGAGGAATTCCGAAATTTACAGCAGGAGTTCTGGTGCAAGTTCTATGCCTGTTGTCTTCAGTATCAAGAGGCCCTCTCGCGCCCCCTTGCCCTGCTTTTGAACCCACACACAAACACGGTGTGCCTGCTGAAGAAGGTGAGGAGCCACAGCATACAGAACTCCTTCCAGCCCTTCCCTGGACCCTTCAGGACGTTACTCTGTTACAGGTTGTGGTTAGCCTCTAGGACTTTGTATTTTTATTTTTTTTCTAAGTTTATTGTAGTTTAGCATTATTGTGTATACCTTTATTTATCATTTTGTTATTTGTTTACTTCTTGATTGAAGTAACTTCGCACTTACAGCACGATATGAGGACAACTTGACATTTGCATTTCCTTCTCTATACACACATATTTTCTTCCTAACCACTTGAAAGTTGCAGCCAGTATGCCCCATTACCTTTAAATACTTCAGCATCCATCTACGAACAAGAGTGTGCTCTTATATAACCGTAGCACAATTTAAAAATCAGGTGATTTGATACTGGCAAATTATACTTGTAAGACCTGGACAAACTAGGCAGTCCCTGTGAGTTGCAGCTCTCACAGGTTCCACTGTATTTTACTAAGCTATAGCCAAATGAATATTCCTTATTTTGGCAGTTGTGCCTATGGATTTTCTTCCTGTTCCAGGATCCAATCCCAGAGTATGCATCTATTTCATTGTCATGTTTCTTCAGCTTAATCTTAAACCATTGTCAGCCTTTCTTTGTCTTTTATGACATTGACAGTTTCTGAAGACTATAAACCTATTGTATAGACTGTCCTTTGATTTGGGTTTGTCTGCAATTTCTTCATGATAAGATTCTTGTCTTTTAATTATTTTATGCTTTGAAAAATTAACTGACAAAAATGTGTGATTGTAAGATTTGTACTTCCAGGGATACCTGTCTTTCCTTGTGCCCTCTTCATTAGTGGATCATTTGTATCTCCTGCCTGATGAGAACCTTTTGACAGAGGATGAGACAGCCATATCTGATGGTAACAGTAATTGTTATACCCATATTTCATTACCTTCCTGCATAAACCCTGTGTTTTATTTCAAGTGGATGCAAAACATTGATAGCCAGTTGCAGCGATTACTCTAAAGCCTAGTTGATGAAAGGGTAAGGGAATAGATCAACTAGGGAAATGAAACACCCTGAATGGAATTAATGAGAATGTTAACACATTACAAAAAATGTAACCAGTGTCACTGAACCATTTCAGTATAATTGTTAAATGGGAACCTAATTTGCTATGTAAACTCTAACCAAAATCATTATAAAGTATTATTTAAAATAAGGAACATCAATTACACTCTAACTTTTTCTGGTCAATTTACCACATTGTAAGTTACTTCAAGGAAAACTATAGAGGCTAAGCATCTCCAAGATGTCAGATAGATCCCTTGGCATTTAATTCTTAACATTTTATTCTAATGAAGTATTTATCAGTAGTTCTTCATGGCCTATGACCTGAATGTTAATTTTCTCTTTCTTAGATGTGGATGTTGCTCGGGATGTTACATGCCTTATAAAATGCCTTCGGATGATTAGAGAATCCTTAACTGTGGATATGTCGATTATGATGGAGATGAGTTGTTACAACCTACAGTCTCCAGAGAAGGCTGCAGAACAGATTCTGGAAGATTTGATCACTATTGATGTGTAAGGAGAATTTAGGGTAAAGTGCATTTCCTAATGGAAATTCAGCAATTTTTAGTGCCAAAATCAGGCTCTTAATGTATATTCAATTATATGTCAAACAGTAGCTTAAAGGAGGTTGCCATGATTCTAAGTAGATGTTTCAGCTTTTAAACAGAATATCTAGCACACGATTTCAAGTGTGGAAACAGACTTATAAAACACGTCCAGCTTCTGTTAACTGAGCTATACATTCTGAAAAGTAAAAGTGTTTTTCTCACATTCAACTTGGCTGTCATTTCTGAAAAACTGAGAAGATATTGGTACATACAGTAAAAATAGCTTCTGTTGTCCCAGGATGTTTATCTCAGTTTTTAAAAATGTAACTCCTTTATTATGTGGTTGGTTTTCCTCTTTCGTAGAGCATATAGCTTACAGGTCACAGAGCTTGTCTTAGTATTCTCAGTTGTAATAGGACTTTTCTATTGTTCTTACAGAGAAAATGTGATGGAGGATATTTGTAGTAAACTGCAAGAGATTAGGAACCCAATCCACGCCATTGGACTTCTTATACGAGAAATGGACTATGAAACAGATGTAGAAATGGAAAAGGGATTCAATCCAGGTAAATGACAAAACAGCAACTAGGCCTCTGATTTATAGTCAACAGTGATACGTGAAACTCTGGTTTTTTATGTTGCTTTTTTCTTATTATAGCTCAGCCTTTGAATATTCGCATGAATCTTTCCCAACTTTATGGTAGTGGCACAGCCGGGCATATTGTGTGCAGAGGTGTGTGTAAAATTGCCAATACTCGCTTCCTGATCTGCCGAGACCTTTTGATCTTACAGCAGCTGTTAATGAGGTTAGGAGATATGGTAAGTACTAGTTGAGGAACATTTATAAAATCTAAAATCTGGTACAGACCTAGGGGCATGTTGCAGAATATCAGCTGTGTGAACACAAAGACTTTTGTCTTTGTCCATGGCTCTGTCCCCCAAGCTTGGTACTTAGTCCTGCTATATAAATATTTGTTAAATTGAGAATGAGTGAACAATTGTAATGTAAAATTACAATTGAAGAATCTGTATGAGGCAGATTGTTGCACTGTTTACCTATACATGAAGAGTGCTGGAAAGATTTCCAAGATTGGTTCCCTCGACATTAGTTTGAGTTGTACAGCTCTGGGTGTGACATCAGGACACCAGTTAGTAAGGCTGCACTGGGTATGACGGCAGGGCGCCGGTTAGTGTGGCAGTTCTGGGTGTGACAGCAGGGCGCCGGTTAGTGTGGCAGCTCTGGGTGTGACGGCAGGGCGCTAGTTAGTGTGGCAGCTCTGGGTGTGACGGCAGGGCACCACTATGACTGCTCTGGGTGTGAAGGCAGGGCACCGGTTAGTGTGGCTATGGTGGGTGTGACGGCAGGGCACCAGTTAACATGGCTGCATTGGGTGTGATGGCAGGGCGCTGGTTAGCGTGGCTGTGGTGGGTGTGACGGCAGGGCGCCAATGTGGCTGCAGTTGGTGTGACGGCAGGGCACCAGTGAGTGTGGCACAAAGAGGAAGAAGAACTTCTCTCTCCTTTGTTTAGCACAGGGCTTAACCCTGAGCACCGTTTTGAGATGGCAAAATTTCACATTATCCCAGTTCCATTTCTGTGCTTTCTTTTCTATTCTGTTCTTAGTGCACCAGACTTTTGTTGTCCTCATACAGTCCTAGTTCCCTATACTATTGAATGTTTCATATAAAACGTTTAATAAAAAAAAAAATGTTTAATAAAAATTGCTTTTCTGCCCCACGGTCAAAAGTCCAGTTTGTCTCTGTGTTGGTAATCAGAGCCTGGTGAGGAAGCAATCTGATTAAACGAATTAATATTTATGTGTAAATAACTGTATAAATACCTCTGGGGGCACCTAGAGAAGTAAGAACCTTACCCTCTGTAAGGGTACCTAGTCCTTACTAAGCTCTTTTTAATCTTTCTTCACTTTAAAAAAAAAAAAAAATTTTGAACTAACATTAATGTTTTTTTCTAAACACAGAAGGGTGTATTAGATGTTAATTGTAGAACCTGTGTAAAATATATGTAAGCAAAAACAAAGTAAAAATTTATCTGTAATCTACCTAGTGATAACCACTGTGTTTTGATATATACCCTTTTTTTCATACAAATATTTTGTTGTTCACAAAATTAGAGTATGTTGTGTATATTGTTTTGTAATGTGGGTTTTTGTATGCTTCCACTTTACAGATAACATTAGCATTTTCCTATGTCATTAAGTATTCTTCTACATTATTTTTAATAGTTATCTAGTATAATTATTATCTATTCAGCAAGTCCCCTTGTGGCCATCCAGGATTTTCCCTCATAGTTACAGCTTTATGTACATCTTTGATTGTCTTTGGGATAAAGTCTATTAGAATTGATTGGTCTTAAGATAAGTAGTACATTTTTGAGAATTCTGATAGGATTGTCCAACTTATCTCTACATAATTTTTATCTAGCAGTGTGAAAGAAGACTTAGGTTTCTCTATTCCTCCTCTTCAATTCTGAACCCACAGATTGAATGAAAGTTAAGCTCTTTGTTGTTTTCTTTTTTACCATTAGCTCTCCTTACTTGGTGAGCTATTTGTGATTATTTTGGACTGTTAAATGTTTGAGAAGATATTTTTACCACTTGCTACCCCAATATATAACAGGCATATTACTTTTATAATAATCTGTCCTTTAACTACCTTTGTTATTTTACCCTCACCTGAACCTTAACAGTTACTATTACTAATTGCTTTTGTTTATCATCTTACCCATCCTACCCCCATGTATAGGTGATTTTGGGAGCTGGTCAGCTCTTTCAAGCTCAACAAGACCTGCTGCATCGAACAGCTCCCCTGCTCTTATCTTACCACCTCATTAAGTGGGCAAGTCAGTGCTTGACAACTGACGTTCCAGTTGATACACTGTGAGTTTCATTTAAAAATAATTAGTTTAATTATTTTTTTCATTATCTTAAAATATTATTTAAAAATAAAAATGTTTTGCTGTAACATGATTTCCCTTTAAGAGGCTTCATTTTTTAGAGGGTGAAAGCAACTTACAAGAATGAATGGAGATTCATAAAATTGGTTCTCTATGGCAAAACCATGGTATAAGACCTAAGGGTCAACATTTACTCTTAAAAGATGAGAAGATAAGTACTAGAGCACTGGAAATGGAACAGCCAGAACACAATCAGAAAATGTTGGCACACTGTGAAAAATGTAACCAATGTCACTGAACAGTTGGTATGGAAATCATCAAATGGGAACCTAACATTTCCTGGAAATGCAATAAAATTTTATTTTAAAAATAAATAAAATCAACTGTATTACAAAAAATAATAATAGATTGAGGTTGATTTTAAATGTACAGATAAATTACTTTGAAGGAAAAGTAACAAGATGAGACCACAGGCAAAGTTAGACCACACACAAAAAGCTTTTCTGGTTATTAAAGATAGGCTAAGATTGTTTGCAACCAAGGAGAGAAAGAAAATCCAATAATAACAAAGTCCATATTTTCACTAACATGAACTATTCTGTTGGCTCTGGCAAGGTTAAGTGTTTCCTGGCATGGCGGTCTACGAGAAACCTCTTCTTTGGTTCCTCACTGAAGAATCACTGAGCAGTGCAGTGGGCAAAAATCTGATTCACGACATGCTTCCCAGTTCTCTGTGTGCTTGCAGTGGAGCTTTTCTGTGCCTCTATTGATTAAACTGAGCATATTCACAATAGGATAACTTGTTGAAGTAGTATTTGGCATGTAGAATTTATTAAGCTGCCTTTTTCCCTTTCCCTACAGGGAATCTAATCTCCAACACTTATCAGTACTGGAACTAACTGACTCCAGTCCTTTAATGGCAAATAAATTTGGTAAGTACTAGGCTGTGTGTGCAATTGATTTAAATTTGGAATCTGTTGCATATTCATTAGAAGGATCTGTTGCCACCTTTGCTGTGGAGAGATTGGCTGGGCTGTTTGCTCTCACTTGGAGAATATGAGCAGCCTATGGCCTGAGACCTCTGGTTATGGCAAGGAGTCCAAGAGGCTGTAGAGCCGTGATTTTAAAATCATTTTAAAAACTTACTGAGTTCGTAGTAACTTTTGTGTTCTTACCTTTTCTTAGTCAACCAATGTTTGAAAGGAATCCTCCTGCTTAAAAACATTGTCAACCACTGTTATAAAGGATTTCTTTTGAATTGTTTTGGTATGGACCCTGAAATCATAGTACTTAAATCTATTTTATTTATTAGAAAACTTGGCGGCAAAGCAGGACTTCCCAGCTGATTTGAACCAGTTCAGTCATAGCTGATATGGTGAAATCAGAACAGACCTAAATTTTAAAATTAGGTGAAGTGGAACAGTAATTGGAACAGGAAAAATTACGGATTGAAGCTCTGGGATAGAAAACTTGGATGAGGTCTGGTGATCCCTCTCAGAGCCTCATGCAAGCAACTGGATTATTGCTAGGACTGTGGAGCGTGACACACGTTCAAGCAGCACAGTTGGCCCTGAGCACCATTATTTCCAGCTCAGCCTGTCCAGAGATTTGGTTGCTATGCAGTACACACATTGCCCTTATTTTTTAAGAGGGCAGTCAAGTTTCTAGGAGGGCATCAGCCCATAGTTTTTCCTATTCTGGGTATCAATCCAGTTCACCCATCTTCTACAAATTCGGATCCATTCTAGTTTCACTTCATCTGCCATGACTGAACTGGAAAGAACCAGTTTGAAGCCCTGTAGCAAAGGCACTTAGTACGAGATTTTGTTGTTGTTGTTGTTGTTATGTGCCGTCGAGTCGGCCCCGACTCATAGTGACCCCTCCTTGGGTTTTCGAGGCAGTATCACTACGGAAGTAGGATTGCCCAACCTTCCTTCCGAGGAGTGGCTGGTGGGTTTGAACCGCCAGCCGTCTGGTTAGCAGGCAAGTGACTTAGCCACTATGCTACCAGAGCTCTTAGTACGAGATTAGTGGAAAGAAATGACTGCAGTGTTGATTTAGGTGGCTTTTTTTATTGCATTTTATATAGTACTTAACAGTTTACAAGTTTCTTTTATTTATATTGAAGGAGCTCTTGTGACACAGTGGTTAAGGCATTCAAGTGCTAACAAAAACGCTGATGGTTTGAATGCATCAGCTACTCCATAGGAGAAAGATGAAGCATCTGATTTCGTAAAGATATGAGTTGGAATTGACTCGGTGGTAGTCAGTTTAGTTTGGTTTATTTATATCACCATTGATTACACTCATGGTACCTTTTCTGTTTTCAAATAATGAGTATTATTTGCTGTAGACACAATGAATTGTTACACTGTCTTAATTGAAAATGGATGTTACTATCACAAGCTTGTAATGGTTGTTCTTACTTTCCCTTTTTAAGTATCTGGCCCTCAAACAATTGTGGAGTTATTCTTCCAAGAAGTTGCAAGAAAACACATTATATCTCATCTCTTCTCTCAACCAAAGGCATCTCTGAGCCATACTGGGATGAATTGGCCTGAAATGGTTACTGCAATTACCAGTTATTTCCTGCAGCTTTTGTATCCTTTTCCTCAAACGTTGACAAGTTTCTTTTATCTCTATAATCTAAGTATTGAAGGCTTTTAGTGAAATTGGGTCCTTGCCACCTTTAACGAGAGATGGTGGTGTTGTTGTTAAGTGCCGTCAAGTCGTTTCCGACTCATAGCGACCCCATGCACAGCAGAACGAAACACTGCTCGATCCTGCACCAGCCCCATAATCCCTGCTATACTTGAGCCCATCATCGTAGCCACTGTGTCAATCTATCTCGTTGAAGGCCTCCCCCTCTTTCATCAACCCTCCACCCTACCAAGCATGACATCCTTCTCCAGGGAATGGTCCCTTCTGACAACATGACCAAAATAGGTGAGACGAAGTCTGGCCATTCTTGCTTCCAAGGAGCATTCTGGCTGCACTTCCTCCAGGACAGATCTGTTAGTTCTTTTAGCAATCCATGGTACTTTCAGCATTCTCCGCCAGCACCACAACTCAAAAGCATCAACTCTTCTTCGGTCTTCCTTATACAAGAGATGGTAATGTTCTTCATTTTCAAATATATTCCCAATTGTTACTTGATTTTGCTTTTTTGCTCAGGAGTTTAGCCAGATTTTATTGGTACACATATATTCAATACCTAGATCATATTTAAGGCAGCATTCAGCAAATTCATTCATTCAGCAAATACTTATTAAATGTTTGAATGGCTCTATATGCCATTCAATACAGATGCTAAAGTATGCATCTTCAGTATACCGGCTAGAAATAGAGATGTCCACCAGTGATGAAATACATGCATTAGCCCATAATTAACTTAGTTCCAAGCTAGGCAGCTAGGTTCCTGGTACATACCTTCTTCACTGTACATACCGTCCCTGGGTTATAAGCAATATCCATTCCTAACTGTCCAAGTCAAATTTGTAGGTGGGTAGGAACAGGTACATACATTTCTTATTTAGTCTTACTTTAGTGCAAGAAAGGAGCTCTAGTGCCTAAGGCATTTGACTACTAACCAGAAGGTTGACTGTTCAAACCAGCCAGCCACTCCTTGGAAGAAAGACTGGGCAATCTACTTCCGTAAAGATTTGCCGCCTCAGAAACCCAAAGGGGTACACTATGAGTCAGAATAGCCTCAATGGCAGTGAGTTTGTTTTTTGGTTTTGCAGTGTAAAAAAATGCCTTTTCAATGATTTACAAACTGTCCATGCAGCAAGTGAAGGTGATTGTAATGAAGAATCTGTTGCTGGTAGATGTTGGTTCAGTCCCTTCAAACTGAGGGCAAATTTACGTGACATTAAAGGGTGAGCTCAAGTTGTCCATAAGTCACATGTTCGCAACCTGGGGGACTACCTATGTTTGTCTTGTATTAGTGTTACGTGTAGATGTAGGAAGAACACATGCTCTGTTGCCTTCTTCCCGCGCCCCCCCCCCAAAAATGTCTTATTTCTTAGATTGTTTTGAGTTTGATATCCAACATGTGTAATATGCCAAAAATGAAAAAAATCTCCTTATCTGTTGACTAGATGGCCTAGCAATCCTGGTTGTCTCTTTCTAGAATGTTTGATGGGAAATTGTCAGTATGTACAATTGCAGGTGAGTGCTGCTAAACATCTCAGGTTCTTATAAAAAAATGGAATTTCTGGATTTTTTAAATTTGTAATTTTAACTGCATTGTAGTAAGACTGGTAAAGATCTGTGTTAGGTGAGGAGTCACAATAATTTAAATTGATTGTACTAAGACCTCAGATTTTCTTATTTCTTGACAGTATCATTCTTGAAATCATTTTTCTAGAGAATCTTTTTTTTTTTTTCCTCCACTTCCTTTGTTAGTTTCTTTTTTGACAGTACAAGCATACCACCATTGTCTTCAAAGAAATTTTTTGCTGGAATCTAGTCATTGAACCAATAAATATCAAAAGTTGGAAATTGCTGAGATGAAGGTTGTAGGAAGGGTACTAGATTCCCATTTGCTTTCTTAAGATATGTAATTCATAGGTAGACATGCAAGCTGAATAGTTGTAGAAAGATGAATGGGAATATATATGGTAGAGGATAGTTTTACATATGTATTGGGATCTGCTGCAAATATTTCCACGGGTATAATAGAGCTTTTTGGGGGGGAACTTCTTCGCCATCACCAAATACTTTGAGGGAATGAGTCACTGGGCTTGAGGACTTAGGACCACAGTCTTAGGGGACAGGTAAGTCAATTGGCATAACATAGTCCACAAAGACAGTGTTCTACATCCTACTTTGGTGAGTAGCAACTGGAGTCTTACAAGGTTGCAAGTGTCCATCTAAGATGCAACTATTGGTCTCTCCCTGTTTGGAGCAAAATATGAAGAAAATCAAAGACTCAAGGAAACGGTTGGTTCAAAGGACTATTGGACCACACAAACCACAGCCTCTAGTACCCTGAGACCAGATGAACTGGATGGTGCCTGGCTACTACTACAGACCACGCTGATCAGGATCACAGTAGGAAGTCCTGGACAGAGTGGGAGGGGAAGAAAACATAGAACAAAATTCAAAAACATAAAAAAAAAAAAAGACCAGGCTTATTGGTCTGATGGACTGGTAGGACCCCCAAGACTGTGGCCCTTGGATATCCATTAAACTCAGAACCAAACCTACCCCTGATGGTCACCTTGCAGCCAACAGATGGGCATGAACAGTAAAACCAGGGAGGACTGTACTCCTCAGATCAACCATGTGAGACCAAAAGCAGCATTTTCCTAAAAACAAAGCTCAGAAGACCAGAAGGGGCTGGAAAGAAGGACTGATGAAAACAGGGAACCCACGGAGGAAGTGGGAAGAATGATATTACATTGTGGGAATTGCAAACCATGTCACGAAACAAAACGTATGTAAATTGTTGAATGGAGAACTTATTTGCTGTGTGAACTTTCATCCAGCGGCAATAAAATGTTCAAAGAGATGTCTAACTTAAGAATAGATGCACAGGACTGGGGTTTAATCTCTGGAGAACGTCAGGAAGTAACACTTTTGTGGCAGATGAACACTATTTCTCTCCCTCTAAAGAAAGACTTGGAAGTGAGTATCTCCTTAAATAGCATTTATTTTCTAATCAGAATGCTCCTTTTATGCCCTAAGGATTATATTCAACAACTACATCCCTGGTGTCAGGTCAATGTTGGTTCCTGTCGATTTATGCTGGGACGGTGTTACCTGGTTACAGGAGAGGGACAAAAGGTAAACTATTTGAATGATTAATGAAAAAAATTTCAGTGCAAGGAGGACACTGTAGTTAGTTCTGTCTGACTAGGTTGTGGGGGATGAGTCGAAGAATCTTCTACTAAGGATAAAAAAGGCTGTGCTAGTGCCAGCAGAGGGCCTCATGTAAGCAAGAGGCCTGCTCAGTTTCATATGCTTTGTGGCATAGTTAGGACACGGAAATATGAAGAAGAAAGAGGAAAACCCTCCTCCCGCCCATACAAGTGTTTTCAGATAAACATTTTTGTAAATTTAACTTGTTAATTACATTGTTTTCATTATATCTTTTTAGGAGGGGGTAGTTTATGCCACCTTTTTTCTCATTATGGTAGCTTACATTTTAATTTTTCTCTGACATTGCATTATGCAGATTTTAAAATAAAAAAATTTTATCATGAACAATCATAAAATCACCACTCAATTCTACAATTATTAACTTATTACTACAGTTGCTTTATTATATATTTGTCTGTCTATGATCAAGACCCTGGTAGCGCAGTGCCTACAGCATTTAACTGCTAACCAGAAGGTTGGTGGTTCAAACCCACCAGCCACTCTGCAAGGAAGATGGGACAATCTGCTTTGGTAAAGATTTACCACCTTGGAAACCCAATGGCGGTCGTTGTGAGTTGGAATCAACTTGATGGCAATGGGGTTTTTTTGGGTATCTATGATCAGTCCACTTATTAAAGTTTTTAATTAATAGAATTTAAATTTTAAGAAAGGGAGGTAAATTATAGAAGATAATGTCAGATACTGCTAATCAGAAGGCTGGTGGTTCAAACTCACCAGCCACTCCTCAGAAG
Source organism: Orycteropus afer afer (assembly GCF_000298275.1). Taxonomy (NCBI): domain Eukaryota; kingdom Metazoa; phylum Chordata; class Mammalia; order Tubulidentata; family Orycteropodidae; genus Orycteropus; species Orycteropus afer. Next base: position 151,368 of record NW_006922584.1, read on the forward strand.
GAAGATGGGGCAATCTACTTCCATAGTGATACTGCCTTGGAAACCCAAGGAGGGGTTGCTATGAGTCAGGTCCGAGTCAATGGCACTTAACAGCAACAACGTCAGATAGACTATAGATATGGCACAAACTGTGAATGTAGTAGACTGTCTTAAATAATTTTATCTTGTTTTTGGCTTCCTTAGTATTTAATCCCTGGTTTATAACACCTAGAATTAAAAAAGTGATTATAAGTCACTTTGTGTTCTTCTATTTTTCAGGCTCTGGAATGTTTCTGCCAGGCAGCATCTGAAGTAGGCAAAGAGGAATTCTTAGATCGCTTGATCCGCTCAGAAGATGGGGAGATTGTGTCCACCCCTCGGATGCAGTATTATGATAAGGTACCATTGTTTAATACCAGGGATGTAGCAGTTGACTATAATCTTTAAAAGCAATGAAATGAAAAATTACCACATATAGTAACATAGATCAATCTTCTAATATTAAGCAAAAGAAGGCAGGCATAAAAGCACACGTACTAAACATTTCTGTTTTCATGAAGTTCGAAAACAAGCAGAACTAATTAATCTATGTTCTTAGAAGTCGGAAGAGTTTGGTTAGTAGTGACTGGAAGGCATCACAAAGGGGTCTTGGGGCTGCTCTTAATACTGTAATATTTGATCTGGCTGCTGGTTACATGGATATGTTTACTTTGTAAGTATTTGGTCATCTCTGTCCTTATGGTTCATATCCATTTCTAAATGTATGTTATACTTTAATAAAAAGGGTATTCTTAAATAACACAAATACTAAATTGTTGTTGTTATGTGCCATCGAGTCACCCTCGACTCATAGCGACCCCTCCTTGGGTTTTCGAGGCAGTATCACTACGGAAGTAGATTGCCCAACCTTCCTTCTGAGGAGTAGCTGGTGGGTTTGAACCACCAGCCTTCTGGCTAGCAGTCAAGTGCCTTAGGCACTACGCTACCAGAGCTCCTCAAATACTAAATACCGAGAACAAAAAGCTGTTTTATACTGTTAATGGAGAAAATTAAAAACTATTGTTTATCTTTATCTTGTTCTTTGTAAGTTTATATTTTAAGTACATTACTACATATATAAGAGAAGTGTGTGTATAACAGAAGGACATGGACACATGTTTGGGGTGTGTGCACAAATATTAATAGGGTGGACAGTCAAAAAAGTTTGAATATCATGATTCTGTGTTGTGTTAGAAAAGGATTGTGCCAAACATTTAAGTATTCTATTTAAAATTTATATAAGGAAAACTATGGTGTTAATTATATACTATGCTTTAAGTTTGTCTGTGATCTGGAAAATTAGTAGAATTGGTGTTGTGACATGAAATTGTAGTTTTTTTTCTTCATTCAACAAATATTTTTGAAAGCCTACTCTGTATCAGGCACTGATTTAGGCACCCAGGATAGAGTTAGAAACAAAAAGACCAATTCCCCACCCTCGTGGTGCTTACATTCAGGTAGGAAAGAGGCTGAATGGATAAATACACAATGTGAGGCAGTGATAAATGCTGTAAAACTAAAGATGATCAAGGGTATAAGCTAGGAAATGATAACCTTGTTAGAAGATTTATCTTAAACACCATATAATGCAGGGGAAAGAGTTCGAGCTCTGGAATCAGGACAAAGATTTGAATCTCAGCTCTCTCAACTATGTGACCTTAAGCAAGTTACTGAACTTGTCTGCACCTCAGAGTTTTCATCCATAAAATCCTCATCTGATTGCTATGAGAATACAAATAGCTGGTACCTGTAGAGTTATGCCTGGAACATAGGCCTTCAGTGTATCAAGGGGTGTGCTTTGGTCTTCCACTGTCTTAGTGAATACATGTCTCTATAATGACATAGATACATTCTTATCTTTGGGGGCTATTTCATTACTTTCTTAACACCTGACAAAGGGGAAAGGGTAATTTAAAGCTCTGTATTTAATCCCTGTATTATTATTCATTAATTGATTATTAGTTCTTGTAAAAATTTTACAGAAGAGATGTTAGGATTATCTCTTAACTTCTCTGTTCCAAATTAACAATCAAAATTTCCCTCTATCTTGGAGAGCTATTCCAATGGTAATATTTGGGTAACAAATAAAAAGTTTTGCAATAAATTTGTCTAGAACAGTAGAATCTAAAGGAAAAATAAATATTAACTAAATAATTCTATTTGTTATCAGCACCTTTGGTTTAATCTTTCTAACCTAATTATTCTTCTACTTAAGTTAAACTTAAATCAGTTAATTTGGTGTGCACTGTTGTATTAATTTTAGTGCATATTTTCTCTGTTTCTCCTTAGGTTTTACGTCTATTAGATGTTGTTGGTTTGCCTGAACTGGTTATTCAGTTGGCTACATCTGCAATAACAGAGGCAGGTGATGACTGGAAAAGTCAGGTAAGAAGTGACTAATTCAGTTGTTTTCCTGGAGGTTTGTCACAGGTGTGGTGTTTTGATTTCTGTTGCCCTTTTTTCCCAAAAATTTGACATTTAGGCTACTTTAAGGACCTGTATTTTCAAACATCATTTGGATATGGGTCACAACAGCCAAGCATATGAGGCCTTAACCCAAATTCCTGATTCCAGCAGGTAACCTCACAGCCTTTTTTAAAGAAGGCAATTTATCAGTCCTGTTTAACCTGCTAAGACTATTTACCATAGTATTCCTTTCTCTACTTCTAGGCAGTTAGATTGTTTACGGCAGCTGGTGGTAGTTCTTTGCGAGCGTTCCCAGCTACAGGATCTTGTAGAGTTTCCCTACGTGAATCTGCATAATGAGGTAATTTTCTTTATCCACTGAAGACTGGAAAAAACTGTGGTGGTTGCCAAGTTTGCTACTCACTTTGCTCTTTGCTTGTTTCCCCTTAGGTTGTGGGAATAATTGAATCACGAGCCAGAGCTGTGGATCTTATGACTCATAATTACTATGAGCTTCTATATGCCTTTCACATTTATCGCCACAACTACCGAAAGGGTGAGCTATTGAAGCAAGTTTTGTTGAGGAAACTTTGTTGATTTAATCATATTTTGTAAAAAAAATTACTGTGTTTGACTTAATGTAAGTATTACATTCCTACCACTGGGGAGAGTATTTTTTATCAGCATTTGGGGAAGTTATGTCTAAGTATCAGATTAGCTTCACCCTTTGGAAGATTACTGGTTGGCCTTGAGGGTAAGTAGACTTACTCCCATTCTAGAGGCATTTTCATGTGGTGAAGCACTATGCTGCTAGCCTAAAGGTGGGCAATTCATATTCACCAAGGAGCTCCATAGGAAAAAGACCAGTAATCTGCTTTCTTAAAGATTACAACCAAGAAAACCCTGTGGGCACTTCCATTCAGTCACATGGGGTCACATGATGTTGAAAACATTTAACAACAGAGGCATTTCCCATGAGATGGTGTTCTATGTACATCTTCTGTCCAACTATCAAGAAAACTGCAAAAAGCATGTAGTGGCAGCATGTGACCTCCTCTAACTTCACAAAGAGGGAGGAGGATCAAGATCAACAGTCCAAGGCTGGTTCCTGTGAGGTGAAGGTCAGACATGCTACCACTCTCCGACCTTTTTAACAATTCTGACATCAACCGTCCCTCCCGTGACACTCTTCTTCTACTGGGTTCAATAATTCATTGCAGTGGTCACACAGAGCTAACAGAAAATACGATCATGGGGTTTATTAGGGAAGTAACAGGTTACATACAATTCAGAATCAGGAACGTTCAGAATACAGTTCTGTGATCAGGATAGCCTCTCCTCATCCATCCCCCAGGACAGGTCTCTCTCTCTCTTGTCCTCAGCCCTTTGGCCTAGCCTCTGCCCTGCTTAGTTAGGTGAGTGTTACAAAGTTCTTTTAGCTCTGCGATAGGTGCTCAGAGAGGTACCTCACTCCCCCTGCCAGCCTTGGCCTGAAGACATTCATCTTTCTCACTCTGTGAGCCAGGAAGCTCTCTTCTCTGCCTCATGCCAGTCTCTTAGTTTTGCTGATTCTGCTGCCACCATTTCTCTGCCACTACTTCTCTCTACCTTTGTTGTCGCAGCTGTCTGTCTCTTGGATTGAAGTTCAATGCAGGAATCTTGGATCCAAAGGACACGCTACATTCTTAGCTCTTCTTTCTTGATGGTAGTGAGATTTCCCCCTTTTCCATCTCTGGGATGGATCATTTTAAGCCTGTCAAGATGGTAAAACTGACCATGAGTTCCAGCAAGATGGTGGAGTAGTAGGCAGACAAGCTGCACAGACTGTCTGGTATAAAGCAATGATAAATCAATTGAAAGCAATAGAGAAGACAGTCCTGGAACCCTGAGCTTTGGAGGGAATGATAAAGAAATGGATTAAATACCAAGTAGTTGAAGAGCCTGAATGAAACAGTGAATGAGGAGACAAATGGAGCGGTGGATTGCCAGCTGCCTTGGGGCTACAGCCATTTTGAATATTTCCTGATAGCCACCTGAGAATTGGCTCTGCTCGCTGAGGACTGCATGGGAAAGGACTCCATTGGTGCCTGACAACCAGAAAGGAAAAGGCAGGGAAGGAGCCATGCAGACCTGTGGACTGTCAGCAGCTGTCCTGAGGGTGCAGTCATTTTGAATGTTTACAGGCAGCGGGCACAGCCATTTTGGATGTATGCCAGTGGTGGTCTTACCCAGGCAGCGACATAAGAGTGGGCACCACTTGCCAGGGACAGCATGGACAACCACACTGGGGGCTGATAACTGGAAAGGTACAATATTCCCCTCATCGCTCTTATACCCCACACCTTCTTGGTGAACAGGGTGTGGCTATCCCCTGCCTCCACCCACCCTTTCTTGAACAGCAGGAATTCTATCCCGGTCTGTGCCTAAAAGAACCTGGGTGCCATGCCCACCCCCATAGTTTTGTTTAAAAATTCTTATTTTTATCTTTCTCCTTTCTTCCTTTTTTTTCCCTCATTATTTTTCTTTTATACCTTTTTAATATATTTTGAAAATTTTTCTTCTCATTTATTGCATTTCCTTTTTTTAAAAATGACTCCAGTTTGTTTATGAAGTTTGAGTTTTTTGTTCTCTTGTTTTAATTTTTTGGTTGTTTTTAAAATTTTTTTTGTCTGAGTGGGAGACAGCAACCATTCCCACACAGCCCGCCCATACCTGCACCTTCTGCAGCCCCACCGAGTGAGGGCCACCACTTGCTTTTGCACCAACTGACCAATGACAGATAGTGGCCAGTACCAGCTCAACTCACCCTCAACAGCTAACAGATCTGTGCACACACAATCATTCTCTATCACTCCCACCAGGAGACAGGTGGTGAATGCTTAAGTGCTAACAACTAGCAAATAGAGGAGTACAGTACCCTGCTTACACATATGTATCAAAACAAAATAAAGGAAAAAAAATCTTGTGCAGATTACAGCAACATAGAACCACAAATTAAACATAAATGCAATACCACCACAATGTCTTTGAGACAACAAGACCATCACAGTCTACACAAAAAAGTAAGATAAAGTAGTAGAAACAAGAAACCAGGATATAAAACCAGAAAACGTCCCCGAGGAAGAAGCAACATTGGAACTCCTAAAAAAGAAATTCAAAAGAATTATATTTAGGTACTTTCAACAGACTGAGAGACAGATCAAGGAAAACACTGAAGAGATTAAGGAAGATACTGACAAAATTAAGGAAAACACAGACAAAACTCTAGAACAGTGTGGGAAAACAATGCAAGAACAAATTGAAAAAATAAATAATTACAAACAATACAAAAACAACAAATAAATAGATATACAGAAGATTAATACTGAGATTTCAGAAATAGATAACACATTGAATGGGCAGAGGAGCAGAATTGAATCAATGGAAGATGGGATTAATGACATTGAAGATGCTACTTTGCTAAGGGATCAATCAGACACAAGATCAAAACAAAATGAAGAAAGCCTAAGATTCATGGGATGGAAGAAAGAAGGGCTGTTTATGCACAGGGAGACAGCTCAGGGGGCAGGGGTGCATGGAGGCATGGACACAGGGAAGAGGTGACTATCGGGAGGAAGTGGGAGGGGAAACTATTGCACTGTGGTGAATTTTGGTCAATATCATGAGACAGTGTATGTGAACTGCTGTGTGGAAACTGAATTTGCTCTGTAAATTTTCACCCAAATCACAATTTAAAATAATAATAATAATAATTTAAAAAAAAAAAAGA
>NW_006922584.1:157726-159580 GCF_000298275.1 Orycteropus afer afer
TGCTACCAGAGCTCCTTCAAGAGGAATAGCCTACATGTAATTGGAATTCCAGAACAGGAAGAGACAGATAAAATTGTCAAAAATTTGTTGGAAGGAGAGGCGATAAAGAGAGCAAGCTCAAGATGAATGCCAGAGGACTTGGATCTCAGCTTAAAGACAGTATCCCCGTGCCTGAGCTTTCAGCAAGTGGGCCTTTTGAAAGTCATGATCTGCTTCGGAAAGGGTTTTCTTGTGTGAAAAATGAACTTTTGCCTAGTCATCCTCTTGAATTATCAGAAAAAAACTTCCAGCTCAACCAAGATAAGATGAATCTCTCCACCCTGAGAAACATCCAGGGCCTGTTTGCGCCACTAAAACAGCAGATGGAGTTCAAGGCCGTGCAGCAGGTTCAGCGTCTTCCATTTCTCCTGAGCTCAAACCTTTCACTGGATATTTTGAGGGGTAATGATGAGTCTGTTGGATTTGAAGACATTCTTAATGATCCATCACAGAGTGAAGTAATGGGGGAGCCCCACACAATGGTGGAATATAAGCTTGGCTTACTGTGACAGGGTGCTGGCCACAGGAGCAGGCTGCGGTGTGTTCAGAGGTGTCTGTTTGCTGTAGTTGGATGTATACAACATTAAAAGTACTGACACATAAGGATTTTTGCCTAAATGGTATTAATGGTGATTCAGAATCATTTGGGGTCTGTCATTTATGGCCATGCAGCAGCTCAAAGCATTGAGGGGAGACGATTTTAAACCTCCTGTTTATAGTAAAACAGTAGCCTTCTGTGTCTTTAAGAAAATGTTGCTAATGAATAATTAGAAACTGTCCCCAGGTTCTTTTCTTTATTTTTTAATTTTTATTGGGATTTGGGTGAAAGTTTACAGAGCAAATTCATTTTCCATACAGCAGTTCATACACATTTTGCCTCATGACATTGACTGCAATTTCCTATAATGTAACGGGTTACTTTCTTTAAACCCATTTTGAGGTGTTCCTAAATTTAATCGTGAAAATAACTGTGATCAGTATTTCAGTCTGTAACCTTCCTAGTAGCATCTTTCAGAATAAACATCTGAAGTTGATTTCATTGGCAGCACTTCAGATTAAAGGCAGAGTACAGTGTTGATCCTGTCTCCGTACAGTCCTTTAATCCTTGTAAGAATATAGTACCTGCTTTCTTGATAGTATTTGAGAATCTTTGATTTTTTCAGGCTGAAAAGTTTAAAGTTCGGTGGTTTTTAGCTTTTGGCCCTGACTTTAAAGCAAAAGATGAAAGCAACCAGCAAATGTAGATTAAAGTGTTGTACTTCATACATTTAATATGTTACTGAATAGCTCCATTCAAGTAAAACTCATCTCTCTGTTCTTACCTTACATCTCACCAGATGCTTAAGTTTAGAACAACAACAAAAAAAAAACCTAGCACACTCATATAAACGTACACACTGATAACACCCATAACTGGTTTACATAGTGATTTCATTAAAAATGTGTTTTCACTTGATGGGCAGTTGTACTCTGTCCCTTAGGGTCTCTATGTTTCAGAATAGACTCAGTGGAGTATTTTTGGTTTGGGGGCGGGAATGTGTTTTCACCATGTTTTTCTCCTTATAAGGTATTTTTTATGAACCTGATATATTAAAATTAAAGATTTATAAATTAAAATTAAAAAATGAATATTTGTCGGAAGAGAATTTCCTTGATATGATGAAAGACAAGAATATATTCATTCAAGAAGTTCAACAAGAGTTCCGGCAAGATGGCGGACTAGGCAGAAGGACTGCACAGACCCTCTTCAACAAAGAAAAGGGAAACCAATTAACACAGACACAGAAGATAATCTTGGACCCCTGAGCCTTGAAG
>NW_006922584.1:164301-174690 GCF_000298275.1 Orycteropus afer afer
ATAGCATCAGAACTCTAAGCACCTGAGAGAGAGTGGGCACCTCCCAGAACATTGTTTTGTGCCACTCCCAACAGAAATACTCCAGGTGGACACTTTCAGCAATCAAAAGCTCCTCAGTTGCTCATAGCAAATCCCACCTTGAAGTTTACAAAGACTTATGGGTAGAAAAGCCACACAAAGTAATTTACTACACTGCATATATATAAAACCCCAGAAGAAAAATTTCCAACCAAGAATTACCTACCCAGCAAAATTGTTCTTCAAATATGAGGGTGAAATTAGGAGACTGCCAGATAAACAGAAATGAATGGAATTTGTTAAAAGCAGACCAATCTTACAAAAGATGTTAATTAAGGGCAGTCCTTTGGAAAGAGAATCAACAACAGCAAGCAACAACCCATGATTAACACACATGATGACATAACCCAGAAACCAACCCCAGTTATAGAAGTAACCAAAGTAAAATAAATTTACATGCTTACAAGGGAACTAGAGTCATAAATTGGTAAAAGAGGACAACTACAAACCAAAAATAAGGAATAAATAACGTAGTTACAGAACTTCTAAATGGTGAGGAAGTCAAGACAATTGTGAGATAGAATACACAGTTTTAAACTTGGGAAGAAAATAGTAAATCACAGGGTAACCTGAAAGAAAAATAATAAACTTTGCATCAAAATAAAAAAGAGAGGAAGCAGAAATATTTAGCAAATACGTAAATAATAGCAGTATAGGAGACAACGTGATTCATAAACATAATAAGCTCAATGCAAAAATTTACATAGAACAAAGAAGTCAGCAACACCATGAAAAAACTTACAACAAAATGACATCAATAAATTCATACTTGTTGATAATTATACAGAATGTAAATAGATTAAATGCACCACTTGAAATGGAGAGTTACAGACTGGATAAGAAAATATGACCCATCAATATGGTGTCTACAGGAGATTTACCTTAGACACAATGACAAAAAGAGACTAAAAATCAAAGGTTGGAAAAGATATATCAAGCAAATGGCAACCAAAAAAGGGCAGGCGTGCCAATATTAATTTTGGGTCAAATTGACTTTTAAGACAAAAATGACCATGAGAGACAAGGAAGGACATCATATAATCATCAAAGGATCAGTTGAACAAGAGGATGTAACCATAATAAATACCTGTGCACCCAATGAAAGGACCCCAAAATACATAAATCAAACTTTAACAGAATTGAAAAGACAATGAGATAACACCACAGTAACAGTAGGAGACTTTAATACACTACTTTGAATAAAAGGTAGAAGAAGTAGAAAGAAACTCAACAAAGATACAGAAGAACTATACAATATGATTAACCAACTTGACCTTATAGACATCTATAGCACACTTCACCCAACAGCAGTATAGTGTGCATTCTTTTCCAGCACACATGGAACATTCTCCAGGGTAGACCGTATGTTAGGCCACAAAGCAAGCCTCAATAAGTTTAAAATCATTGAAATGCTACAAAGCATCTTCTCAGATTACAGTTCTATAAAATTCAAAATTAACACTAAGAAGACCAACAGAAAAAGAGCAAATGTGGAAACTGACTAACACCCTCCTCAAAAATGACTGGGTGATAGAAGAAATAAAAAATGAAATTAAAAAATGCCTTGAATCAAACAAGAATGAAAACTCAACATACCAAAATCTTTGGGACACAGCAAAAGCAGCAATCAGACGGCAATCTATAGTAATAGATGTATACATTAAAAAAAGAAGGGTCAAAATCAACATCTTAACCCAACATCTCCAACAATTAGAAAAAGAGCAGCAAAAGAAGCCTACGGTTACCAGAAAAGAAATAATAAAGATTCAAGCAGAAATAAATGAACAGAAAATAGACAATAGAAAAGGTAAACAAGACTAGAAATTGATTCTTCAAAAAGATTAATAATATTGACAAACCATTGGCAAACTTAACAAAAGAAAAGGAGAAGATGCAAATAACACGAATAAAAAAATGAAAAGGGTGACATCACAACAGAACCAACAGGAATAAAAAGAGTATCAGGATGGTGGTATAGTGCCTAAGGCATTTGACTGCTAACCAGAAGGCTGGTGGCTCAACCCCACCAGCCACTTCTCAGAAGGAGGATTGGGCAATCTACTTCCATAGAGATACCACCTCGGAAACCCAGGGAGGGATCGCTATGAGTCGGAAATGACTCAACAGCAGTGAGTATGAAGAATTGTACTATAAAAAATTTGAAAACCTAGAAGAAATGGACAGATTACTAGAAACACACTACTTACCTAAACTAACACAGACTGAGTTAGTAAACTTGAACAGACCCATAACAAAAGAAGAAATCAAACAGGTCATAAAATTACTAACAAAAAAAGTCCTAGCCAGATGGTTTCACTGGAGAACTCTACAGTCATTCAGAGAAGAGCTGATGCCAGTCATACTCAGACTGTTCCAGAACATGGAAAAGGATGGAATCCTCCCAAATTCGTTTTATGAAGCAAGCATACCCCTGATACCAAAATCAAGCAAAGACAGCACTAGAAAGGAAAACTACAGACCAATATCCTTCATGAATATAGACACAAAAATCTTCAACAAAATCCTAACCAATAGACTCTGACATAAAAAAATACATATATATCATGATCAGGTGGGATTCATACCAAGTATGCAAGGATAGTTTAACATTAGAAAAACAATCAACATTATCTATCCCATAAGTAAAATAAAAGAATCACATGATCATATCAATCAATGCAGAAAAAGCATTTGATAAAATCCAGCACCCATTCCTGATCAAAACTCTCAGAAAAATAGGAATAGAAGGGGAATTCCTCAACTTGATGAAGGGCATATATGCTGAAATAGTATTTCTCTTTCCAACTTTTTAAGGAGTCACCATTAGAATTGATAGAGGTCATTTGTAGTCATGTTCTTAATGTTCCTAATAACAAAACATGTGAACATATAGTTCTCTTAATCATCCAGGAAGAGAAACACAAATGATTAAAGAGCTCTCATTCATTTGCATTCACAGTAACAATATCCATTACGTCAACTTGATAGAGATCAATTTTAGCCAGGTTAATGTTCAGGTCTTTCAGGAGCAAGGCTGTTTAAACACAATGTCTTATGTATTATAGGCGCTCAGGAAATATTTGTTAGGATGAAAAATAAATTGAGAACTCAAAGATTTTTAAATGCTAATTTCAGGAATGCAGCTCCCAAATACTGTATTTTTCAGTGATTTCATTCAACTTACACAACTGAAGTATAGGAATAAGAAACTGTTCCTTTTTTTTTTTTTCCAAGTAAATTTATTTTCTTGTTGTTGAGAATATACACAGCAAAACACACACCAATTCATCAGTTTCTACAAGTGCAGTTCATTGACAGTGTTACATCCTTCCAGTTGTTTAACTGTTCTCAACCTCCTTTTCCAAGTTGTTCCCTCCCCCATTAACATAAACTCGTTGCCCCCTAAGGTACCTCTAATTTTTCTGAGTTGCTCTTGTCACTTTGATCTCATATAAATAGTCTTAAAAGAGCATAATGCTCAAGGCAGACTTTTTCACTGGTTACAAGCTAAACTGTTACTTGGATTTTAGAAGACTTCAAGGGATATTTTTGGTTTAAGGTTTAAGACTGTCTCAGGGCAGTAGTTTCAGGGGTTCATCCAGACTCCATGGAACCAAAGAGTCTGGAGTCCATGAGAATTTGTAATTCTGTTCTTCTACAGAATCTTTGATTAAAATATTCAGGCACCATCCAGTTTTTCTTGTCTCATGGCAAAGGAGGCAGATGTTCAAGGAGGCAACGGGCCACTCGTTCCATTTCCTCCTCCTGTTCCTAACCTGCCTTCCTCTGTTGTTCCAGGCATGCAGAGACCAACTGTTCATACCTTGGATAGCCACTTACTAGCTTTTAAGACTCCGGGCACTACGCAGTGAACTAGGCGGTAGAACTGAAGCACTAAACACATTATTAGGCCAAGTAACTGGGATGTCCTATGAAACCATGACCCTAAACTTCCAAACCAAGGAACCAAATATATATATATATGCAGTCTCAGCAGCTACTTTTTTTTTTTTTTAAGCCAATTCAAGTGTTTACAGGTATACAACTTACTGCCAGCAATTACAAATAATTGGTTATACAGCCCTATCCTTAATGCAATTTTTCCATCACCATTAGCCTTTCTCCCCATGTATAAATGTCTCTGTCATACAATATCTGCTTTTTTGAGATGGATTATGTTTCACACACATAATGTCTTCAAGCTCATCTACATTGTAGTATGTATCAAGACTTTATTTTTCCTGCTGGGTGAGTAGTACTAGAGGCTGTATTCTTGAATAAAAGTCCCTGGGGCACAAATGGTTTGCACTTAACTACTAACATAGAGCTTGGCAGTTCGAACCTACCCAGTGACACCACGGAAGAAAAGCCCAGCATTCTGCTTCTGTAGAGGTTACAGCCAAGAAAGCCCTGTGGAGCAGTTCTACTCTGCAGCACGTAGGGGCTCCATGAATCAGACCAAGAGGTTTGGGCATTTTTGTTGGCTCTTGAGTAGTGCATCCACATGCTTCTGGTCTCAGACTCATGGTTGCGGATGGTGCAATGTGACGGAGACAAGCTTTCTAAATTATGGATGGGTTTTTGCCTTGGGTACATGAAGGTAGTATTTGAAGTCAAAAGGAGTGTTTCATATGATTTTCTTGTTGTTTTAAGTTAGTTAAACTCAATTTTGTTTTAAATTTTAATCTTTGATAAGTATAACACATTCTCTGCCTATGTCTCTAAAGAAACATATTTTTGAAATTCTAAGGTCTATTTATTATTGCTTCATAGCTGGCACAGTGATGTTTGAGTATGGAATGCGTCTTGGCAGAGAGGTTCGAACGCTGCGGGGACTTGAGAAGCAAGGCTCCTGTTATCTGGCGGCTATTAATTGTTTACGGCTCATTCGTCCAGAATATGCATGGATTGTGCAGCCAGTGTCCGGTGCAGTGGTATGAAAACTTTACATCCTGAAAGTTGGGGATCACTTAGCATATTTGATTTGGTCTTTTCAAAACTGTTACCTCATTTTGCTTCATTTCATTTAAAATTTCTACTGGGATATTTGCAAACTTAATCTATTTTGAGACAGTTACTATATTATCATTGTCCCTTTGTTGTTGTTTTTGTTGTTCCCTTTAGTTCCCAAATTCCAAATTCTCACAGGAAGAAGTATTACACAATGGTTTTAGAGTTAGATGTGATTGGTGCTAGGCAAATAAATTAATTTTTTGCAGTCTGATCATCCCCATTCTCTTACATAAAATAGAGATGATGATGATAATAGTATCTCCCTCAAGGATTGTTTTGAGGATTAAATGAAATAATTTATGTAAATTATTTAAGTTAGGATAACATTAGTGCCTGGAATACAGAGAAACTATAAGTTAAAAAAAAAAAAAAAAAACAGTTGCCATCTAGTCAGTTCTGTCTCATGGTAACTTCATTTATGTCAGAGTAGAACTGCTCCATGGGGTTTTCAGTGGCTGACTTTCTTCAGATGGCCTTTCTTTTGAGGTGCCTCTAGGTGGACTTGAACCTGCAAGCTTTCAGTTAGCAGCCAAGCACTTAACCATTTTTAATACCTAGAGGCTGGCACACAGAAAGTGCTCAAGTGATAGCTGCTTTTATTTCAATCATGTTTGTTAATTTAACCTATAGTTTTTTTTCTGTAATGCTGGTGGGGTCATATATGTCCATCTACATTTTGTTGTGCAGTTCCTGCACTTATTAGCCCACTGCCCAGAGTTATGGCTGGCTAATGTAACTCTGGAACCAAGAAAAGACCAAATCTATGCCTTTGGATTCCATAACTTTTTGTAGCTAAGTGAGCCAGCTGCTCAAATGCTCCTGTTTCATTGTCTGATAGTTAATGAATACAAGTACCTTTGTCAGAAGGCTGTACTCCTTGAAATAATTAAAAAAAAAAATTTTTGTGTGTGTGGTTTGAGTGAAATTCTACAGAGCAAATCAGTTTTCTATTCCACAATTTACACATATTTTGTTTTATAACATTAGTTGCAGTCCCTTGATGTAACAGTACTCTTGCTCCTTCTCTAGGTTCCCTGTTTCCATTAGTCCTTCTTTCCTGCCTCTGAGCTTTGTTTTTGGGCAAGTGCTGCCCTTTTGGTTGTGGTTGATTATCTGAGGAGTATATTCCTCATGAGTGTTATCATTCACTTTTATAGGTCTGTCTGTCATTTGGCTGCAAGGTGTTCCCTAGGGATGGGTTCAGTTCCATGTTTGAAGAGTGTCTAAAGGCCATAGTCTCGGGTTCACCAGTCTCTGTCCGACCAAGAAATCCAGTCTTTTTTAATGGTTTTGAATTGTCTTCTATATTTTTCTCCCATTCCGTCCAAGACCACCTGTGGTCCTGATCAGAGCAGTTGGGATGGTAGCTGGGCACCATCTAGTTCTTCTGGTCTCAGGTTAGTGGAGGCTGAGGCTCCCATGGTCCATTAGTCCTTTGGACTCATTGTTTCCTTGAGCCTTTGATTTTTTTTCACTTGTCTTTCCTCTAAGACCAGTAGTTCCATCTTAGATGGCCATTGGCAAGCTTTTAAGACCCTAGTCGCTACTTATCACAGTAAGATGTAGAACATTGTCTTTGTAAACTGTGTTAGGCCAGTTGACTTAGCTGTCCTCAGAGACTAAGCCCCCAAGCCCAGTGACTTATTCCCACAAGGTGTTTGGTTACGGCTAAGAAGTTTTCCAAACTTTGCCCCCTATATACTCTATTCATGGGGCTATCTATTTACAACACATACAAATATGTGTGTAGAAATACTCTCTGCCAAACTTTTATATGGTTGTGGGTGTAGTCCCGTTTACCTACCCATACCTGTTGAGCTTGCATGTCTGCCTGTGTGTCCACTCATAGGTTATTGTTTTTATTACTGATATGGCAGAAGTGTATGGAATAGTATTTACCTCAGTTGTCTGTAACTCTCGTGCACCTCTCAGTGTCTTCCTTTGCCTTAGTGATAACGTGTTGATCTCCTTCTTACTGTATGTTGCCTCTCCCTTCCCTCAAATCAATACTTATTATCTAGTGATTTTTGCCTCGCTTCCCCCATCTTGAAATAAAAATAATTTATATTGAGAATTTAAGTGTGTAAAGTGAATAACCACTAAGGACATCAAAATTTTGTTTTTCACAATTAAGTCACTTGTTTTGTCTTGTCAGTACAATCGCCCTGGCGCATCCCCCAAGAGGAATCATGATGGAGAATGTACCGCTGCCCCGAGTGAGTCAGCCTCCACCTGAGTCTTTGTTGGGCTGGAGTATATTTTTTAAATACTATGAAGTTCCTTTTCAGTTCAGTTTCAACATTTTAATTTGTTAAAGGTTGTCTGCTAGCCCCTTAAAAAGTTTTTGTGATGGTATGAAAACTGAAAAGGCTTAAAAGAAAGAGTGCATTTGCTATTGTTGGTTGTGGTATTTAAATCAGTTTAGTGCCAAACATTTTTATCAGGTTCTTTTGATATTATCAAATAGGTATAATATCCTTCCATAAAGAGTTTAGACTCCAGTGTTGGACATCCCTGGGTTCTAAGTCTACCTTTCTTATCTTGGGCAAGTTCCTTTCTACATGATAAAGGGAAAGATAACAATATTTCAGTTACCAGAATTCAATACAATTTCATCTAAAGAACCTTGTAAGCACTCCCTCAACTGCAGCTGTTACTAGGATACTTGAATTTGACACAACTGTCTGCAGTCTAGGAACTATGAGTGTGAAGCAGCAATGTTGCTGTACTTTCTCCGTCAGCTTTTAGTGGGCCCCTTGTTTTCTTCTCTATTCCATGCCTTTGGAGATGAAATTGAATGTTACTTAACATCTAGTGGAAGTAGACTAAAAGTATGCTACCAGGAGCTCTGGTAGCATAGTGCCTAAGGTTCAAACCCATCAGCCACTCCTTGGAAGGAAGATTGGTCGATCCTACTTCTGTAGTGATACTGCCTCGGAAACCCAAGGAGGGGTCACTATGAGTCGGGTGCAACTCGACAGCATATAACAACAACAACAGTGGAAGTAAGAAAATTGAGTTCATCTTGTAGTTACTTGCTTTGTACTCTGGGAATTGAATATGTATTTCTTTGGTTTCTAGCAAATCGACAAATTGAAATATTGGAACTGGAAGATCTGGAGAAAGAGTGTTCCTTGGCTCGCATTCGCCTCACTTTGGCTCAGCACGACTCATCAGCAGTTGCAGTTGCAGGTAGGACTGCTGCTGTGAGAGCCTCTTACCTGCCAGTACCAAAAGCACATGGTAGGGCCAGGCTGTGGACATACTGTGCTAGATGGGTAGAAAGCATGTCATTGTACCTCTGAGATACTCATCAACAAAGCTAAATCTTTGGACATATTTGCATATTTCCATTGGTGGCCCTGAGTAGTCTTTCTCCATCTCCACAGGAAGTTCTTCAGCAGAGGAGATGGTCACCCTCCTGGTCCAGGCTGGCCTCTTTGACACTGCCATATCACTCTGTCAGACTTTCAAGCTTCCCTTAACCCCAGTCTTTGAGGGACTTGCTTTCAGGTATGTATTAAATTATCTTTTTATAGTCTTAATTTTCTAACACAAATATTATTATACTGGTGCTTAGTGCAAAGCAGTAGTCACAGACCTGTAATAGCTTAAAGCTATTTTAGGTTTAAAGAAGTATTTTGTTCAGTCCACACAACTTTAAATTCTTTTTCAGTTAAATGATTATGATTAAAATTAAGGTGATTTTACATTTTTTTTTAAATCTAGATTTTGCCTTCTCTTGAGAAATCAAAGATCCATGGGTCCACATTCCCACATGACTGATAACCTGGGTTAAATATTGACCATTGTAGACAGAGCATGTCCCCTCTTCAGTCCTCTAGGAAATCTGTCAGCCCTTTAGGAAAGAGGTTTTTACTTATGTTACTTTTTACCTACTATTAGTCAAGTAGCCTGTGAATTAGAAGTATTCAGTAATTTTTCTCTCAGAAGTAAATTATCTCCTAACAGTTACTGGTGACTCCTTGGCCCATCCAGTTGTGTTGCTGTGAGGCGACAGAAGAGCTGATAACCCTGTAGTGAATTCAACAAAAGACTAGGGCTGAAGTGGTGGTTTTCTTTCTCTATTTTAGTAGCAAAATAACGTGGAGCTTTTCAGCCATTAGTGTGCTGTGTGTGCGACCCTTTTTCTTGCAGATGCATCAAACTGCAGTTTGGGGGAGAGGCTGCACAAGCAGAAGCCTGGGCCTGGCTCGCAGCCAATCAGCTCTCGTCAGTCATCACAACTAAGGAGTCCAGGTATCTCTCTGCTGGTCGTCTAGCCTCGGTTGGGCTTCCCCATCAGAAAGCTTTGGCCCTCTATTGTTGATTAAATTGTCATGCACAGATCTTTTCTTTGCTAAGTTTTTGTCAGAACTGAGTGGTTTTATAATTAATGAGACGTTGTGTAATTTATCATCCAAACCAGGACACCTTTGACTATGAAATGTCTCCTAACCTCCTTTTCCATATCCACCTCCTCAGAGACTTACTATATTGTATCATCAAGAAAAGGTACTCTGAATTGTACTTGGTTGCCAGACGTGCTGTTTCTTTTTCCATCATTCCTTCATTGAGCTGGCACTGCATGGTTGTTATCACAGTGTCCTCTGATAGCTTGTCTCCGGCTACCGCTTAGCGGTCTGTCACCCACCATCCTCCATTGCCTACCGTGGCATCTTCAGGATTCCTCTCCAGATACTTCCCTGATGCACTTGATCAGTGTCTACCTGTTTGTGCTTTGGTTTCTTCAGAATCCTCTAACAACTCTTGCTGTCAGTAAACTTGCTTGTCTTGAATTGCATTTGCAATTTGTATAATAGAGCTGGGTACTTTAGAGTTGTAAGATTTTAGAATTTGGAAGTCTTCTAGCATTAATTTTCAGCCAAATTAGCACATCAGAATCACTTATTACAGATTATGGGACATCACCCTAGGTTTCTAAATCAAAATTCTATATGTTTCTAATGCTCAACCAGAGTGAAGAACCAGTGATCTGAGCCAATCCCCCTATTTTAGAGATAAAGGAATTATAAGTGAATTGTGCAGTAAAATAAATGTGTGCTTTAGTAGAGAAGTATGAGAAATTCAAGTCACCTAGTTTCGAGTATTATGGGTAGGATGGAGTTCTGTTTCTGCAGCTCTCAGTTGGTCCTGACGTAAATCGGATTTTCTTTTTTTTAGTTTTCATTGTTAATCCCTTTTATTCTTTTTTTTTTTTTTAGGATTTGGGTGAAGATTTACAGAGTAAATTCACTTTTCATACAGTAGTTCACATATACTTTGTCTCATGTCATT
>NW_006922584.1:175180-187393 GCF_000298275.1 Orycteropus afer afer
TAATAACTGGAATATACTGTAAGTTGGGAATTATCTCTTTCCTTAAGTCACAATGACCTCGATAGTGTTAGTTATGATTTAGTTATGTTATCACTCCAATTGTGAGCCTCTAAAAATTTTTCTTTGTAAATTTGTGCTTTGAATGGTACTGCAAATATCTATAAAGAATCTAAAACTCATTAGTCCTTTTTGTTTTTATCCAGTGCTACTGATGAAGCATGGAGACTATTATCAACTTACCTGGAAAGGTACAAAGTTCAGAATAACTTGTATCACCACTGTGTAATCAACAAGCTCTTGTCTCATGGAGTGCCTCTGCCTAATTGGCTTATAAACAGTTACAAGGTATGTGGTAGTTTGTTTATTTATTTAATTAATTTTTATTGTATTTATTTATTTAAATTTTATTGGGTGACAGAGCAAATTCATTTTCCATAGCAGTTCATCCACGTTTTATTTCATGAGATTGACTACAATTCCCCACAGTGTAATAGCTCTCTTCCCACTTCCTCCTTGTAGTAACCTCTTTCCTCTGTTGTTCCTTCCTTTGCATTCCTGCCTCCTGAGCTATCTCCCTGTGCAAATACTGCCCTTCTGTTCTCCTACAATTGATGGCTGCAACGAGTGTACCTACCTGTTATATATGTTCATCCCATATTCCTGTCTGTTGTTTGGCTGGAAGCCATGGGAGTGAATTTAGTCCCAGACCTGAAGGGTAATTAGGGGCCATAGTCTCAGGGGATATGTGGTACTTTAACTTAAAGAATATGAAGCTGGTCTTTATCATTCTGAATATTTTCATGACATGATTAAAAAGAAAAAATAGAGTGATATTTTATGGGAACATACTGATTTACAAACTTTAGCAGCTTCTTGATCTTACTTAAAAACATGAGGAACAATTTAATGAATACTTGGATTTAAAGTTCTGTAGGTTAGTAATTAAGTTAATGCCTACATGTGTTCTCACTGAACACGTTTATATTTAAAACAGTGGGTAGACCTGTGATACATGGGTGTATGAATGATTACTCACAAACATTCACAGATGTGGGTGGAGTAGTAGTTCAAATACTACAACAGTGTTTCTTTAAATCAGTTTTTGTCAAAATAGGGGTTTTGGGCCACCTGTATCAGAATTATTACAGGGGTGAGATTGTTTGAAAGTAAGTTCATTGTTCATTAAGTAAGGTGATTCCTGGGCTGTACCTGCGAGGTAGGAACCAGGAATTTACATTTTAATAAATTCCTGATTTAATTTTGATGCACACCTAAGTTTCAGGACTACTGTATCTGATCCACATTGGAGAACCTTATGAAAATACAGATGTCTAAGCCCTACCTACCCCTACCTTACTGAACTCCAATTTGAAGGAGAAGTGTATTAAAAATATTCACAGATGATTCTGATGCACACAGTTATTAAAGACTTGGAAGGACATCATGCTTGGTAAAATAGAGGGTCAGGGGAAAAGAGGAAAACGCCCAGTGAGGGGAACTGACGCAGTGGCTGCAATAGGAGGCTCAGATATACCTGCTATCGTGAGGGTGGCATGAGACCAAGCAATGTTTCCTTCTATTGTACATAGGGTTGCTGTGAGTCAGAACCAATCGTGGCACCTGACAACAACAGGGAGCTTTTAGAAAAGAGGCATGTGGTGCTACAGCGGTAAGCATGGCTAGGACAAGGAGAGGGCACCCAGAGCTCAAAGATAGGAAAGTTGATTTTTTTTTTTTAAGTTAGAAAGTAGAGAAGATGATAAAAGTAAGATTGTGATCAAATCAGAATATGGAAAGCATAATTAACATAATAGCATACTTAATAGAACCTTTTATACTGAGACTTAATTCATTTTTCTCTAACCCTGAATTAAATAAAAATTTCAGACATTTAAAATCGATGATTTTGTAAACTTCTTTTCTAGTTGTCCTGAGTAGTAATGTGACTACATTGTGTCTTTCGTACCATTGCTGGAGAGTTTTGTTGGCTTTTACATATGGGAACTGAAGCAGAAGTTAAAATTTGCTTTGGTCACAAAACAGGAGGAGACGGCAACTTAATGGATAGGGCCTTAAAAGGTGCCCAGGCTCTTAGAATCCAACCTTATCCCAAGATATAAATGAGTAAACTAAGGTGCTTACTTACTGACTGACAATCAGAAATGTAAATGCAAGGGGATCAGACACTCAACATCCTTTGGCCATTGCCCAGGTGAGATGTAAATAGGTAGATGTTCTTAATCACCTGACTTTTACAGAAAGTTGATGCTGCTGAGTTGCTCCGTCTGTACTTGAATTACGACCTTTTAGAAGAAGCTGTGGATTTGGTTTCAGAATATGTGGATGCTGTATTGGGAAAAGGACACCAGTACTTTGGAATTGAGGTAGGCAATACAGACATTTCTTTTTAATTCTGTACTATCACATTAAATAAGGTGAGGATCTGAAAGTAAATTGGAACTATAAATTAGTGGATTTCACTTATACTGTACTATACTGTTTCTATGGAAAGAGATGATAGAGAATCTCACTATCAGTCTGAACCAGGCCAGGGCCTGACCATGGAACAGACCATCAATTCCTGTTATGCAAGTTTAAGCTGAAGCTGAAGAAAATTAAAGCAAGTCCACAAGAGTCAAAATACGACCCTAAGTGTGTCCCTTCTGAATTGGGAGACCATCTGAAGAACAGATTTGATGCACCAAACACCAGTAACCAAAGATCAGACAAATTATGAGATGACATAAATGACATTATACATGAAGAAAGCAAAAGGTCATTAAAAAGACAGAAAAGGAAGAAATACCAAAATGGATGTCAGAAGAGACTCTGAAGCTTTAGAAGACAAGGTAACGTATTAAATGAAATATTGAAAGATCTGGAGTAGAAAATCAAAACGGAAGAACACACTTGGATTTCTCAAGCTGAAATAACTAAAAAAATTCAAGCCTCAAGTTGGAATATTGAAGGATTCTATTGTATTGAACAAAGCAGGATGCAGCAAAAGAAGATGAAAGGAATACACAAAGTCACACTACCAAAAAGAACTGGTCGATATTCAACTATTTTAGGAAGTAGCATATGATCAAGAACCAGTGGTATTGAGGGAAGAAATCCAAGCTGCACTGAAGGCATTGGTGAAAAACAAGCCTCCAGGAATTGGCGCAATACCCATTGATATGTTTCAACAAATGGATGCAATCTGGAGACTTTCCCTTATCTATGCCAAGAAATTTGGAAGACAACTGCCTAGTCAACTGATTGAAAAATACATATTTGTGCTCAAAGAAAGATGTTCCAGCAGAATGTGGAAATTACGAATAGCATTAATATCTCAAGTAAAATTTTGCTGGAGATAATTCAAAAACAGTTATAGCAGTATATAGACAAGAACGGCCAGAAAATTTCAGGCTGGATTTGGAGGGTGATAAGGAATGAGAGATATCATTGTTGATGTCAGATGGATCTTGGCTGAAAGCAAAGAATACCAGAAAGATGTTTACCTGTGTTTTATTGATTATGCAAAGGCATTCAACTGTGTGTTTTATAACAAATTATGGATAACATTTCAAAGAATGGGAATTCCAGAACACTTACTGGTGATCATGAGAAACCTGTACATAGGCCAAGAGACTGTCATTTGACTCCAGCAGAACAAAGGGATAGATACTACATGGTTTAAAATCAGGAAAGATATGCCTCAGGGTTGTTTTATCTTTTCACCTAAGTTATTCAGCTGAGCATATAATCCAAGAAACTGGAGTATATGAAAAAGAATGTAGCCTCAGGATTGGAGGAAGACTCATTAACAACCTGAGATATGCAGATGACACAACCTTGCTTGCTGAAAGTGAAGAGGACTTAAAGCACTTACTGATGAAGATCAAAGACTACAGCCTTCAGTATGGATTACACCTCAACATAAAACAGAATTCCTCACAAATGGACCAATAATCAAAATTGTGATAAATGGAGAAAAGATTGAAGTCAGGGATTTCATTTTACTTGGATCCACAATCATTGCCCAGTCAAGAAATTAAATGACATACTGCATTGGACACATCTGCAAAAGACCTCATTAAAGTGTTAAAGAGCAAAGATGTCACTCTGAAGACTTAGGTGGGCCTGACCCAAGCCATGGTATTTTCAATAGCATTATATGCATATGAGAGCTGGACAGTGAATAAGGAAGACAGCAGAAGAATTGATGGATTTGAATTGTGTTGGTGAAGAATAACATGTACCATGGACTACTAGAGGAATGAGCAAATCTGTCTTGGAGGAAGTACAGACAGAATGCTCCTTAGAAATGAGAATGGCCAGACTTTGTTTCTTGTACTTTGGTCATGTTGTCAGAAGGGACCAGTCCCTTAAGGATATCACGCTTGATAAACTAGAGGGTCAGCAAAAAAGAAGCTCCTCGGTAAGATGAATTAATGCAACGGCTGCAAGAATGGGCTCAAGCATGACAACAATTATAAGGACGGCATGGAACTGGGTAGTGTTTGATTCTGTTGTCCATAGGGTCACTATGAGTCAGAACCGACTTGATGGCACCTAACAATGATAACAACAGTATTTGTAGTTACAGAACTAGTTTGACTCCAAGATCAGGGACTGCGTATCAGCACTCTATGAGTCTCCAATTTCCTGTTTATGGAATGGGAATACATTCCACTTTCCTCTACCAAATGGATTTGACTTTAGTCAATATTTGCAGGACAGTGGTAAATAAAATGGTATATACTGAACATTTTCTGTATGCCAGAGGCTATGCTAAATCTGTGCAAGTGATTTCTCAGTTAATCTTCATAGCAGCCTATCAAAAGCTGATTTTTGACCTTTTAAAAAAAAAAAAAAACTCATGAGGAAAGTTAGGCCCAGAGGTTAAGTAAGTTGCCAAAACTCACAGAGATGATAAGTAGAAGAGCCAGACCTAGCTAACTACAAACCTTACCTCTTAACCCCTTAAGTATTCAGACCTGCGCTTTTCCTCTTCCAAATATCTTTTTCCAGATACAGGCAGTCCCCAGGTTATGAACATCTGACTTATGGATAATTCCTGCCTGCCTGTTAAGCAGGGCTTCAAACTGATTTGAACCAGTTCTGTCATGAGTTCCAGAGCAGAAACAGCAACAGATGTGAATTTTTACAATTTGAGTGATTTGTCACAGTAACCAGAACAGAATAATTTGGGTCAGAACCCTGGAATGGGAGACTTGGAGAGGCAAAGTGAGCCCTTTCAGGAGCTCAATGAGGAGATTGGGTTATTGTTAGGATTGTGGGAAGCCACACACATGGAGAGCCACCATCTCCAAGCAGGCAGCTGTCTCAGCACACAATCCATTTCATGTTTATGTAAATCTGCCCTTAACTGTGAAACAGTTGAACCAACCACCTACTTACTTAGAACAAATTCTTCATCGTAGTCACCTTCACTTGCTGCATGTTCAGCTTTTAAATAATTGAAAAGCCTTTTCTTGCACTAAAGTGAGGCTTAATAAGAACTGTATGCAACTGTTCCGACCAATCTACCAATTCGGCTTAAAAATACACTTAGGAACGGATCTCATTCGTAACCCAGGGATTGCCTATAATTTGGATCTAAATTTCAGACTAGAAATGGTATCGTTCTTTGCCAACTCAGAGGAGTTTTGTTGCATCTGTTTATCATTAACAGACCTCAGTGCTCCCTTAAAAAGATAAGGAGGTGGCATAATTTCAAAATAAATTCAGCTATAACTGAGCAAAGGACAGGCTTATAAAGTCGGGCGGGAGTCCAGCTGTGCATGCACACACACACATGCAGTTCTTACTGTGAAAAAATAAGAAAGTGAAGCATTTGAGACCAAGAAAACAACTACTCAGGGTAATTGGTATGCTTTTTAGATTTCTTTTTTTTTCCCAATAACAGTCCTTTTTCCTTTTAGTTTCCACTGTCTGCAACAGCCCCAATGGTGTGGCTCCCTTACTCCTCTATTGATCAGCTTCTCCAAGCTCTGGGAGAGAACAGTGCCAATAGTCACAACATCGCAGTAAGTAACCCTTTTAGTACAAAGTCTCCTATAAGTCTTTGCACCAGCAGTTACATGGTACAGCTTGGTCTTCAACTCTGAGGGACGTAAGGGGAGAGATAAACTGTTTATTGCCCTTCGCATGCTGCCCCAATCCCTTTATAAATAAAGAGTTTAAGCAACTTAGCCAATTCATTCAACAAAGTGAGTGAGGAACTGTGTGGGCAGCGATTATACACAGACAAATGACATGTAGTCCATTCTTCAGTCTACAGTTTACTAAGGCAGACACTACAGGGTGAACTGGTACTTGAAATACAGCATGAAAACTTACCATTACCCTCAATGAACTTAGCATATGCAACCACATTTTCCAGGACTCGTATATTAGGAACTTCTTCAAAAGGAAAAAAGGATAGTGTTTCTCTTGTTCAGACTCATTTGAGTGATGGCTTGTTTGTCTATCAGTTACATCTAGGTGGAGTGTCTTCTGAGTCTACTATTAGAACTTAGAGAATACACTTCTAGTCAGTGACTTACCCTTTTGCATATTTGTCTTCCAAACTGATAGGCAATAGGGAGAAAGGAAGACAGCCATGAAAATTAGTTCCTACTGATTGGGTGTATCAGGCGAAGTTAAGTAAAGTGTTAACAAGTAATTCACACTGTCTGAGTGTTCATCCCTGCATGTCACTTAGCAGCCAATGCTTAGTGAAAATCAAATGCAGGCTCTCTGATTCTGGGAAGAGAGCTAGTAATGCTTTTATTTAAAATACTGATGAGATCTGTGTACTTAGAAATTCATTAGGAAAGCAGGATTGGAGTCTTGTTTATAGCAGAAGTTGTTTTACCTGCAGAGTCACAGAGCAGTCTCTACTTACCCATTTACCCATTACCATTGAGTCACTTCTAACTCATAGCGACCCTGTAGGGCAAGTAAAACACCTCAGGGATTCCAAGGCTGTAAATCTTTACAGAGGTAGACTGCACATAGTTCTCCGTTGGAGCAGTGGGTGGGTTCGAACCACCAACATCTCGGTTAGCAGCCACCAGTGCTCCTTCAGACTCTACTTAATGGTGATTAAATGAAGCATGGTGGCTAACATCTTTCTCAGGTGAAGTCTAGTGAACTCAAAATGGTTAATAACATCGATCTTATTCATATTCAGTCCTTGAGCTATCCTGTGATGATTTCCCTCCTTTCTCTTACAGTTGTCTCAGAAGATACTTGACAAATTGGAGGACTACCAGCAAAAAGTTGATAAGGCAACGCGGGATTTATTATATCGTCGGAACTTGTGACCCTGATGGTGGCCTAGCCTTTGTAACCGCTTGGTGCCTCTTAGGGCTTAAAACTTCACCCCACAGGAGCCCTGTACTCAAGGCCAGGTTTTCTAACTGTAAATGACACGTGCAGCATTCAGGTCTGTGTTCTGGTCAAGACAGGGGTGCAGCCCTGAGGGAAAAGGGCCCTGTGTTTGCTGGTGGTGCTAACACACAATTTCTGTATTTCAACCTTGGTATCAAACAGCTGCTTTTGTATATGATTCACAAGCTTTTTTAGAGTTTATATTTTTTTAAATTACCAAAGACATTCTTTACCTGCAAATTAAAACCCACCTTCACTTTCCAAAATAACTGATGGTGTTGTAGCTAACCACCAAAACAGTCACTGCAGATCTTCTCATTCTTACTATCACGTTTTGTATTTCAGTGGAATTGACTTGGGCCAGAACTGACATGTATTTTCTGTATTGCAAACAGAGGCTGATGATTTTATGTACTCTTTTCATTATTTATTGTGGAGTTTTTGTATGACCTTCAATAAAGTATTAAATAATTTGGCTAGATTAAGCCTAAAATGATGACCAGCTGTTTAAAAGAAGATCTCTTATTTTAATTCTGGTTCTGAGGCTAAAGTTGAGTAAACTCCTAGCTACGAAGAAATCGGAAATCCACCACCTACAAAACCAACAGATTTTCAGTGTAAATTCTATAAATTTCTATGATATCAAGCTGGACTTGATCAGACAATCTGATAATGTATTAGGTCAAAATATAAACTTTCCTGGTCAGATTCAGAAGCATTCATACCTACAAATTTTGGGCAAAATGGAAAATAATAAAATCTTCCTGCAGGTTATTCTGTATATTAAAATTTATCTTTTAAGAAAATGATCTGTATACTAATTGCTTGTATGTCACTGGTCTCTCTAGAGTTTCTCATAAGCCTTTCATTTTGAGTGTACTAATACTATATTTATGTTACACATTTAAAATAACTTTGAGTTTCCCCCTGGTACTCTTGTTGGTAGATATGGTTCTTTTTCATTTTAGCTCTTGCAAAGTGGGTATAGGGCCAGTGTCCTCTGACCTCCTCTGACTTCATGAGGGGCAGAGAAAATCACCATTAGCCCAACTTTCTTACCACTTCTGATTCCACCATCCCTCTCGTGGCACTCTCTACTTCTCTACTGTGTTTGATAATTCGGTGCAATGGCCACACACAACTCACAGACAATACTCACAATCATGGGGTTTATTAGGGAAGTAACAAGTTACAATTAAGGTTCAGGAACACCCAGGATACAATTCTTCCATCAAGATAGCCTCCCCTTAGAGACAGTATGGAAAGAGTCTGTGATCAGCATGATGACATTGGGGAAAGGAAGAATACTAAAACGTGCACATAAGATATAGGTAACAGAGGCAAAATACGCACAATAGTATATGCACAATACTGCATTACCACTAACACCAAACACCAGGCTGCAGATAAATGCATAGACAACTGAGAAGATCAGTTGGGGGGTCAGAGAACAGCAATGTACCCTACACCAAGGATAGATTTAGCTGAGGATGTTACATGCTGTCGAGTCAGACCCAACTCATAGCAACTCCTCCTTGGGTTTCCAAGGCAGTATCACTACAGAAGTAGATTGCCCAACCTTCCTTCCAAGGAGTGGCTGGTGATACAAAATTAGCCATACTCATTACAGAAGTCAGAGCTGGAGTAACCTCTCGGAGACAACCAAACACCTTGAGAGAGAATCACCAGGCCTGCTGATGACACGTGCAGCATTCAGGTCTATGTTCTGGTCAAGACGGGTGCAGCCCTGAGGGAAAGGGTCCTGTGTTTGCTGGTGGTGCTAACACACAGTTTCTGTATTTCAACCTCAGTATCAGACAGCTGCTTTTGCATATGATTCACATGCTCTGTGGGCCACAGTACATAAAAATCGTGTTGCACAACCTATTTTGGTGAATAGCGACTGGGGTCTTAAAAAGCTTTCGAGCAGCCATCTAAGATGCAACTATTGGTCTCTCATCTGGAGCAAAGAAGAGTGAAGAAAAAGCCATTTGGAAACAGTCCAAGGATATGATGGACTTCAAGACCAGATGGTGCCTGGCTACCAATGCCAACCACTCAGAAAAGGATCAAAACTGGAGATCCTGGATAGAGTGGGAGGAAAAATGTGGAACAAAATTCAAAAACACAAAAATGACCAGTATTAGTGGTCAGATAGAGTCTGGTGGAACCCCTAAGACTATGGCCCCAGGATAGCCTTCAAGCCTAGGATTAGATTTACTCCCAATGATTGGCTCTGAGCCCAGCAGTAGAAAGATTTACATGGTGGGAAAGCTGGACAGATAGGAGTGCATAGTTAAGGGCACAGGGAAGGGGTGGTGAAAGACAGCCTCCCCATGGCTATGCCTGTCTTTGATCCATAGTCTCCATCCTGCTCAGGCAAGTGTTAAAAAGTGCTTTTAGCTCAACCAGCAAGCTGCCTGCCTAAAGGTGCTCAGCTTTCTTGCTCTGTGGGCCAGAAATCCCACAGCTCTGTCTCCTGCCAATCTCAGCTACACTGCCTCTGTTGCCACATCTCTTTACCAGTCTCTGCCAAGGAGATCTAACACAGGGAGCTGGGGTCCAAGGATGCACTCCACTGTGCTCCACTCCACTGCTGGCTCTTCTCTCTTGATGGCAGTGAGACCCCCTTTCCGCCTCTGGGAGGGCTCATTTTAAGCCTAGTGAAATGACAAAACTGACCAATTAGGGTTCCACCCCCACAAGGTTTCCTAGACCTTATTTACATGACTGACAAGCTAACAATCTCCTTGGCAGACCACAGCACAACACATTTACATAGTTCCACCTAGTCGCCTGGTGGGGGCCACGAAGACTATGGCTATGTGAAGAAGACTGTGGCATCAGGATTAGAGGAGAATTCATTAACAACTTGGCAATATGCAGATGACACAGCTTTACTTGCTGAAAGTGAAGAGGCCTTGAAGCACTTACTGATGAATATTAAAGACTACAGCTTTCCATATGGATTATACCTCAACATAAAAATTCACACAATTGGACCAATAACATCATGATAAACAGAAAAGATGGAAGTTCTCAAGGATTTCATGGGCGCTCTAGTGGCAGAGTGCCTAAGGCATCTGACTGCTAACCAGAAGGCTGGTGGTTGAAACCCACCAGCCACTCCTCAGAAGACTGGGCAATCTATTTCCATAGGGATACAGCCTCGGAAACCCAAGGAGGGATCGCTATGAGTTGAATCAACTTGACGGCAGTGAGTTTGGTTTATTGTTTTATAGAAGCAGCAGTCAAGAAATCAAACAACATTGTTTAATAAATGGTGCTAGCAAAACTGGATATCCATTTGCAGAATAATGAAACAAGATCTGTACCTCACACCACACATAAAAACTAACTCCAGATGGATCAAAGACTTAAATGTGAAACCTAAAACTATAAAGTTCCTCAAGGAAAAACTAGAGGCAAATTTAGGGGCCCTAATATATGGCATAAATAGATTATCAAGCATAATAACCCAATATGCACAAACAGCAGAAGAAAAACTAGATGATTGGGACCTTCTAAAAATTAAATTTTCATGCTTCCAAAGACTTCGCCAAAAGACTCAAAAGAGAACCTACAGATTGGGAAAAATATTTGGCAATGACATATGTAGAATTTATAGAAAATTTATACAATTTATAGAAAACTCCAACACTCAATAACAAAAAGACAAATGATACAATTAAAAAATGGGCAGAAGACATGACTAAACACTTCACCAAGGAGACTATTCAGGTGCCAACAAACCTATGAAGAAATGCTCAGGATCATTAGCCATTAGAGAAATACAAATCAAAATAACAATGAGATACCATCTTGCCCCAGCACTAGTAGCAAAGTTTAACAAGACAGAAAATAACAAATGTTGGTGAGGATGTGGAGAGATTGGGACCCTCATACACTGCTGGTGGGACTGTAAAATGGTACAACCACTCTGGAAAGCAGTATGGCGATTCCTTAAAAAGTTGGAAATAGAAATACCATTTGACTCAGCCATTCCATTACTAGGTATATATCCTAAAGAAGTAAGAGCCATGACAAGAACAGACATATGCACACCCATGTTCATGACAGTACTATTTACAATAGCCAAAAGATGGAAACAACCTAGGTGTCCATCAACTGAGGAATGGATAAACAAACTATGGTACATACACACAGTGGAATACTATGCAACCCTAAAGAATAACAGAATCTGCAAAACACTGCATAATGTGGATGAATTGGTGGACATTATGCTGAGTGAAATAAGTCAATCATAGAAGGACAAATATTGTATTAGTCCATTATTGTAAAAGTCAAGGAAAAGTTTATTTATGGAAGGAAATTTTCTTTGTTGGTTTCCAGTGGTGGGAGGGAAGGGGAGGGAACACTGTTAGATAGGTAGGGACAAGTATTGGTTTGGATGAAGAGAAGGTCAATGTACCAAATGTGAGTGATCAACATGGTGGCATTGAGGAAGAGGCAGACATAGAGAGGTACATGGGAGGTGCAGACAACAAAGATGAACCCTTCTGCACATACAAAAGAGCACTGCATTGTTAGTGAAGGCAAACATGGGTATATGGGTGGATATGGGTGGACAGGCTGAACTATTAGGTATGTCTATGCAGTGGGGAGTGTACCCAAGACCGTGTATAGGGTTAGCAGACAATGGTTCTACAAGTGTATTTGTATGTTCTGCAAGAATTCCCAGGTGTATAGTAGAGCTGAGAAGGGACAAGGTTGTAGTCACTTCTTGGTCACAGCTACTACCCAGAGGGGCCTAATAGTTGAACCTGTGGGCTCGGAACCACAGTCGCAGGAGACATCAAGCTCAATTGG
>NW_006922584.1:187934-192928 GCF_000298275.1 Orycteropus afer afer
ACAGGGAGACAGCTCTGGGGGTGAGGGTGCATGGAGGGATGGACACAGGGAAGAAGTGACTGTCAGGAGGAAGTGGGAGGTGAGCTGTTGCATTGTGGTAAGTTGTAGTCAATGTCATGAGACAAAGTGTATGTGAACTGCTGTGTGGAAAGTGAATTTGCTCTGTAAACTTTCACCCAAATCACAATTAAAAAAAAAAAAGAAATCAAACAACAATCTGCTACAAAAGATCTCTTTAAAGTTCAAAAGGAAAGCTGTCACTTTGAAGACTGAGGTGTGCCAGACCCAAGCTATGGTATTTTCAAATGCCTCACATGCATGCGAAAGCTGGATAATAAGTAAGAAAGACCAAAGAAAAATGGATGCCTTTGAATTATGGTGTTGGCAAAGAATATTAAATACACCACAGACTGTCAGAAGAATGAACACATCTGTCCTGGAAGAAGTACAGCTGCACACTTTGGCACTTTGTTTCACACACTTTGGACATGTTATCAGGAGGGACTAACCCCTGGAGGACATCATGCTTGGTAAAGAAGAGCCACAAAGACCCTCAAAGAGATGGATTGACACAGCGGCTGCAATAATGGGCTCAAACATAGCAACACTTTTTAACACTTTAAAAAGAAAGTCCTTTAAAGGTTTCAAAATAGGATCTGGAATTGTTAAACAAAAGGCTCATTAAAATAATAATTACTGTATAAAACCAAACCCACTGCCATCAAGTTGACCCTGACTCTTGGTGACTCAATAGGCAGAGCAGAACTGCCCTATAGTGTTTCCAAGGCTGTAAATCTTTATAGAAACAGAGCGCCTCATCTTTCTCCCGTGGAGCAGCTGGTGGGTTTGAACGAACAACCTTCTGGTCATCAGTCCAATACTATAGAGAGTCTCTATTTGTTCCAGGCTTAATGCAGAGAACTTTAAGCTATTCTCTACTTTAAATTTCACAAAAATCCTATGGATAATATTACTAACACATTTTGCAGTGTTACTGCAAAGTAGATCACCAAGCGGGTGATCTACTTCCGTAGTGATTTCACAAAAACCCTATGGATACTATTAACACATTTTGCAGAAACAAATTAATACTACCAACCCATATATATAGGAGCTCTGGTAGCAGTCAAGTGTCTAAGGCATTTGACTGCTAACTAGAAGGGTGGAGGTTCAAACCCACCAGCCACTCCTCAGAAGGAAGGTTGGGCCTCGAAAACCCAAGGAGGGGTCACTATAAGTCGGGTATGACTCGACCACACATAACAACGCCACCACCAACAACCCATATAAGACTTCTGGTGATGCAGTGGCTAAGTCATTTGGCACTGCTAACCAAAAAGGAGCACTGGTAAGTGTAGTGCCAAAAGCACTGACTGCCAGCCAGAAGGCTGGTGGTTCAAACCCATCAGCCACTCCTAGGAAGGAAGGTTGGGCAATCTACTTCTGTAGTGATACCACTTTGGAAAACCAAGGAGGGGTCACTTTGAGTCAGGTCCAACTCGAGGGCACATAATAACAACCACCACCACCACCAGGTCGGTGGTGGTTCAAGCCCACCAGCTGCTCCGTGGTAGAAAGATGAGGCAGTCTGCTTCTGTGAAGATCTACAGCTTTGGAAACCCTATGGGGCAGTTCTATTGTCCTATAGGGTAGCTATGAGTCGGAATCCATTTGACGGCAGTGGGTTGGTTTATTATTTGGTTTACAGACCAATTGCCATGGAGTCGATTCCAAGTCATGATGACCCTTTAGGAGAGAGTAGAACTGTCCCGTAGGGTTGTGGGACTGTTATCTATACAGAAGCAGTGCCACATCTTTTCTTGGGAGCAGCTGGTGGGTTTGCACCGGGGAGCGCTTTAGCCACTGTGCCACCAGGGCTCAGGAACAAGTTTAGGAATGTTAAAGAAAACTTGTCTAAGCCATTACAGATCTGGGGGTGGGGGTAGTGGAGTGGAGTTTTGAATTCAAATCCGTTGCTTCAGAACTCATGCACAACTAGATTCTGCTGTCTTCCAAATCAGAAAACTGCTAAAAAGCTTTCTGCTTCTAGTTATTTTCAGTAATCTTGGGAGTCCAATCTGAGGTCACTCTATCCAGTTACACTTCCCATAGTCTTGCTACTTGTTTAAAGTGTGTGAAATATTAGCATGTATTCAAAAACATTTGCTGTTATGTTCCACGAAGTGCTGTGTTGTTGTTGTTATGTGCCGTCCAGTCGGACCCGACTCATAGCGACCCCTCCCTTGGGTTTCCGAGGCAGCATCACTACGGAATTAGGTTGCCCCATCTTCCTTCCGAGGAGTGGCTGGTGGGTTTGAACCGCCAGCCCTCTGTTTAGCAGTCAAGTGCCTTAGGCACTATGCTACCAGAGCTCCTACGAAGTGTTGTAGGCATTGCGTATTCAGGGAAGGAAACACATCACTGCTCTCATGGCTTTGCATTTAACAATCAATTTGAAGAGTGCATTTGTAAAACGGGGAGAATGGTATCTACCCATACGAATCCAATGTAATTCTACATATGAAGTGCTCAGACAGTGCCTAATACCTGGGAAGTACTCAAAAAACGTTGGATAATACTATGTATTCGGATCTAAGGTAGCCATTAGGGATATAAATACCACTGGAGTTGTTCTTAATCAATTTAGAGGGGGAGACAGGCACCAAAAGTAAAATGTCAAGTGCTGGGAGAGGGTCAGGCAGTGAGAGAAAGGGTTCAGAGAGGTAGTGTGCACTGGGACATCAGGAAATCAAAGCGTTCTCCACGTGGTGCAGTAGTTACTATAGCTAGTGCAAAGGACTGAACGTAACAGACGTGATACTCCAAGTAGCAAGGGTAAGGGGAGCTGGAGAAGGAAACGAAAGATCAATCTAGAAAAGCAGACTGAGGGCTCCAGTGGGAGCAGATTCTGAAAGTTCTTGTATCACATACCTACAACACATCATCATCTTTTGTGATCTAAGAATTTATGAAAGTGTAAAAGAACCAATAGTCTTTTTAAGAATCAATGACATACCCAAAGTAAGCGACTATAATCAGGGGAAAATCTGGAGGAAAGACTGGGAAAGCAGCACAGCTTTCTAGGCCACAGCGCACACATCTCACTCAGCCGAGAACATACACAAAATGGAGGACGGGGCAAAGAAAAGACTCCGCATAAAAACGCAAGGGTGGAACCCCACGTAAGTGAGGAAGTCATGCTAAACTCAGGCCCTTCCTCACTATTGGCTCGACTTTAATCGTTTTTCCTTTTCCATTGGCTACAGGCGCCATATCTGGATCTAAACATCCAATCGGCTGGCGCCATGGGAAAACTCACCTTCCTCCTATGGCAGAAGGAGTCAGAAGAACGTAAAGGGCCTAAGGCGCTTGCGCGGGCGCGCGCTCCGCGGGTTAAAAGCTGATCCTTGCGAGAGGCGGTGTTGCGGTACATGAATATTAATTACGCATTGCAACGCCGAGCGCCCGCCCCCGTCGGCTGCCAGACGCTGGCGGCTCGCGCTAGAGCTCGCGATGGGGAAGAAGTCCCGGGCGGTACCCGGCCGCAGGCCCATTCTGCAGCTCTCACCACCTGGTCCCCGAAGCAGCACGCCCGGACGGGACCCGGAACCAGAGCCCGACACCGAGCCGGACTCGACGGCGGCGGCCCCGAGTCAGCCAGCTCCGGCGGCAGTGGCGCCGGCAACGACGACTGCGGCGACGGCTCCCGCGGCGACGGCTACCCCAGCGTCGGACGACTCGCCTTCAGAAGGTAAGCGTCCGCGCGGGGCCCCGGCTGGGAGTCGGGCCGTCCGAAACTCGAGCCCGAGGCCTAAGGGGTAGGCCTCACGAGGATCTTGGGAGGAAAAGAAGCTTGGGCGACGGGGCCGGCATCCATGCCTGCGTGGGCCTGCAGGGAGGGCGACGATGGGCACCGAGACGGCGGAAGTGGTCGGCCGCTGTGCAGGCTCGGCCCGACACCTAGCGCCATCTCTGGTGCAAGGGTTACCCGGGAACGTTTGAATCCGACGCTTGCCCGGGCGCCACAAGTTTCCTAATCATCTAGTGTTGGTTTGGGATAACTTAGGGTAGGTGAGTCTAAGTTTCCGTGGCCGAGGCGGTCTTTTCAACGCGTCATCTGTTCTTCTCTCCGTTTTTGTTGAAACCGAAGGACTGTTTAGAAATGAGCAAATCCTGCTTGTTAGCACCGCCCAAGCAAAACTGCCCCAGAATTGTCAAACATGGCACATATTGCTGAAGAAGTAGAACTTGTGGCTTCCTGTGTACTTGAGTGGCTCGCTTTGGACTTGGAAGTGCATTAAGGGTGACCGGACAACACTACCACGGGGGCTGTACGCGGAACAAGCCGCCATAAAGTATACGTGGACTATTTTTGAGGAGATAAATGCTGTGGCAGTATTTGTTATAAAGGCACTGCGGTAGCTTGGAGAAGAGATACAGTGTTTGTGAGTTTGGTTTTTAGTTTTTTTCCCCTCCCTCAATTTTTGGAAGCTCTGGGGGCGTAGTGCCTAAGGCACTTGACTGCTGACCAGAAGGCTGGCGGTTCAAACCCACCAGCCACTCCTCGGAAGGAAAGATGAGGCAGTCTACTTCCGTTGTGATACTGCCTCGGAAACCCAAGGAGGGGCCTCTATGGATCGAAATCCACTCGACGGCAGTGAGTTTGGTTTTTTGGTTTGGTCCTCCGTTTTTAAGTATTTCAGTAGTAAAAGCCTAGTAACAGATACACAACACCTCCACCCCACAAAATAAAACACGCTAGTGTATTGGCCATGTTGGCCTCTTTTCTTTTTTTTTTTAATTTAACAAATGAAAGTGTCGGCAGACCCTCTGCTCCCCAAATTCCATATTTTTCCCTTCTTCCCTTTCTGTCACGAAATCCCAGAGTTGGTGAGAATACTCTTGTTTTGTATATTTTTATGTTTCCACAATGTGAACTGTTTGGTTTGTTTGTTTTTAGATAAATAGTATTAAATTGAACATTTTTTGTAATA
>NW_006922584.1:193483-196058 GCF_000298275.1 Orycteropus afer afer
TTAATGCTAAAGTCACCAGCAGAGGGAAAATTCTAGCTATACTTGTTTATCACCTCCCAGTTAATCTGGGACAGTGATGGATTATATGCCCTGTTTTGAAATTGATGGAATCTAGGCTTTGAAAGGTCAGATTAGAAATTGTTTTGTCACTTCCCCTGTTTTCTCTTGTCCGTGGTCTGAGTGCAGTTTTCTTTGCTCTGTTTTAGATCCAGATGAACAGGAAGTGGTGGTGGAGGTTCCCAGAGTTGTTCAGAATCCTCCGAAAGCAGTCATGACTACCAGACCCACAGCTGTTAAAGCAACAGGTATAATTTTTGTTTTTTTTCCTTTGTCTACATCTTTTCTAGAATATCTTTCATTCAAATCAAATAGGATTTATATATTGTTTTGTTGAATGCTTCAGTGTTGCTAACTTGTATTCGCCTATAAAATGGGAATTTGGAATCTTTCTATTTGTGGGGACTTGGTATATACACTTCGGCCATTTGCAAAATTTGTTGTTGCTTTTCCTCTGTATCCAAAGTTTACTTCTGATGCTGTTTTGTAATTTATTTTCTAGCCCTCCCACTAGCTTGATATTCCTTAAGGTCACTGATAATGTCTCTTACCTGTCCTTATGGTTTTTTTTTAACATGCCACCTTGACTGGTACCTAGCAAAAGTTTGTGGACCTGAAGGTTGGTCTTACACATATTTTTAACCAGCGAGAGGTATTTGCAGCTGATTTTATAAGCAAGCCAGGGTTCAAATCACTGCTCTAGTGTGGTTTTTTTAATTTCTTTTTCTTTCAGGTTTTTATTGTAATTTGAGTGAAAGTTTACAAGTTGGTTTTGCACTCAAGAATTTGTGCACATTTTGTTTTGTGGCCTTGATAGCAACCCCCACAATGTAATCTAGTATCCACTTTTAAAGACTCAGACAGTTATTAAGCACACTGAACCTCATTCACCTGTAAAATAAATCTAATATTCCTGAGTTATTTTGAAGATTAAATTGAACAGTGTGTGAAGTTTTCTGGCACATGTTGTTGTGTTGTTATGTGCTGTCGAGTCCGACCCAACTCATAATGACCCCTCCTTGGGTTTCGAGGCGGTATTGCTACAGAAGTAAATTGCCCAACCTGCCTTCTGAGGAGTGGCTGGTGGATTTGAACCACCAGCCTTCTGGTTAGCAGTCAAGTGCCTTAGGCACTATGCTACTAGAGCTCCTTTCTGACACATAGTAATACCCAAAATACTAATTTCCTTCACTCTTTATATATCATAAAAAATGAAAATGTGTTGCTACTTAACACTCTTTAATTGTGGTAGTCCCCTCCCCCAATTTGGAATACTTTTTATACTATATTACACTTAAAATAATAAGGTTGTTCTCTCCCTCTAACATTTAAGAACTACATTCAATATGTGTTTACCAACTACATGTGTTATTTCAAGGAGCCCCAGTGATACGGTAGTTAAGTGCTCAGTTGCCAACCAAAAGGTTGGCAGTTCAAACCCACCAGCTGCTCTGTGGGAACAAGGATGTGGCAGTCTGCTCCTGGAAAGATTTACAGCCTGTGGAATGGCTCTACCTTGACAGATAGGGTTGCCATGAGTCGGAGTCAACTGAACAACATCGAGTATTTTTAGGAAGTATGTTATTTCATTTGAAGTTTCTAAGAATTATAGGAGGTGGATCAAATTTAAATATTTCTAAGAAGGTTGCCTTGATTGCTATGTCATTCAGTTCTTTGGGCCTTTGTGTCCATTGTGAACAGAAGGTTTTCATTCCATTCAGCTTCATTCTGTACTTTACGAGTGTATAACCAAACCAGGTTTATTGCCAGTGAGTCAGTTCTGGCTCACAGTGATCCCCGCTGAGTTTCCAAGGCTGTAAATCTTTACAGAAGCAGCAGTGGCTGGTAGGTTCAAACCATTGACCGTTTGGTTAGAACCAAATGCCGTAATCACTGTATGAGCAGAGCTCCTTTATACTGATGTATAAGCTTTATTACTGCATGTGAAGAAGATCCACTTTGAGTCTGGGGAAGTACTTTTGCTTGGGCAAACTGTAGAGGAGCAAGAAGAATCTAATGTGGTTTCACTTGGCCAGGTGAAGGGCATTCCTCAGGCCGTTGGTTCAGATTTCTTGAGAACGAGGCACTTTTTTGTGTGCTGGGAGTATTCTAAATATAATTGCATCCAGCTTACCTGTTACCTAAATATAATTGCATCAAGCTTACCTGTTACCTGGTTGGAACATTTTACCAAGAATATAAAATTAAGGCCAGGGACATTGATTTATATGTATGATTGGCTCTAAACTGAAAATGTGTTTTATATAAAAATGTAAGTTCCCATCCTCCCCCATGCTAAACTTTCAGTGCTGAATACTGAAGTACAGGGTTATTTGGAGTTTTTTTCCATACAGAAATATCTCCTTTGGTAGTTTTTGTCTTAGTACTACATGTTAAGAAAATGAGGAAGGTTCCAATAAGATGGTGGACTAGGCAGAAAGACTGCACAGACCCTCTTCAACAAAGAAAAGGGAAACCAATTAACACAGACACAGAAGATAATCCTGGACCCCTGAGC
>NW_006922584.1:203548-236767 GCF_000298275.1 Orycteropus afer afer
CTATTAGAGGATGCAAATCAAAACAACAATGAGATCCATCTTGCTCCAGCACTAGTAGCAAAGTTCAACAAGACAGAAAATAACAAATGCTGGCAAGGTTGTGGAGAGATTGGGACTCTCATACACTGCTGGTGGGACTGTAAAATGTAAAGAAGTGAGAGCCATGACAAGGACAGACATATGCACACCCATGTTCATCCCAGCACTATTTACAATAGCCAAAAGATGGAAACAACCTAGGTGTCCATCAACTAAGGAGTGGATAACCAAACTATGGTACGTACATACAATGGAATACTATGCAACGCTAAAGAATAACATAGAATCTGCAAAACACAGCATAATGTGGATGAACTTGGAGGATATTATGCTGAGTGAAGTCAGTCACAAAAGGACAAATACTGTATTAATCCGTTATTGTACATATCAAGGAAGGGTTTATCTATGGAGGGAAATTTTCTTTCTTGGTTACCAGGGGTGGGAGGGGAGGAAAAGGAACACTGTTAGATAGATAGTGATAAGTATTGATTAGGGTGATGAGAAGGGCAGTGTACCAAATGTGAGTGACCAGTATGGTGGCATTGAGGAAGAGAAAGACATAGAGAGGTACATGGGAGGTACAGACAACAAAGGTGAACCCTTTTGCACATATAGTACTGTTGTCAGTGAAGGCAAACATGGGTATACGGATGGATGGATGTGTGGACATGCTGAACTATTAGGTATGTCTGTTAAGTGGGGAGTGTATCCAAGAACCTATATAGCGTTGGCAGACAATGGTCCTATAAGTTTATGCGAATGATCAGAATTCCCAGGTGTATAGTAGAGCTGACGAGGGGCAAGGTTGTGGTCACTGCTTGGTCATAGCCAGCTACCAAGAGGGACCGAGTAGTTGAACCTTTGGGTTGGGACCATAGTTGAGGGGATATTAAGCTCAATTGGCATAACATACTATACAAAACATTGTTCTGCCTTCTACTTTGGTGAGTAGCGACTGGAATCTTAAAAGCTAGCAAGCTGCCATCTAGATGCAACGATGGGTCTCCTTGTCCAGAGCAAAGAAGCATGAAGAAAACCAAAATTCATGGAAACAGTTAGTCCTAGAGACTGGTACACCATCCGATCTGCAGCCTATATGACTATGAGACCAGAAGAACTAGATGGTGCCCGTTTACCACTGTCATTCACTTGGAAGGGGATGTATATTTATCTATATCTGTGTCTGTATCTATCTGTACATAGAGAGGGAGAATAATGTGGAACAAAACTCAAAATCATTTGGAGGGGAAAAAAGCAGGGGGGCGGACCAGGTTTGCTGGTCTGATAGAGCCTGGTGGAACCACTGAGGCTATGGCCCCTAGCTGCCCTTCAAGTTTGGAATTGAACCCACACTTGTGGTTTCCAGCCAAACAAAAGACAGGCATATGAATTGAACATTTACGTAGATACACTCCTTGGAGAGAACAATCGCGGGAGAAGGAAGGGCTGCTTATGCACAGGAAGACAGCTCAGGGGGCAGGAGTGCATGGAGGGAAGGACACAGGGAAAAGGTAACTAACGGGAGAAAGTGGGAAGGGAGCTGTTGCATCATGGTAAATTGTGGTCACTGTCATGCGACAGAGTGTATGTGAACTGCTGTATGGTAAGTGAATTTGCTCTGTAAATTTTCACCCAAATCACAATTTAAAAATGCAGTGTAGTAAATTACTTAGTGTGGTTTTTCTACCCATAAGTCTTTGTAAACTCCAGGGTGGGATTTGCTATGAGCAACTGAGGAGCTCCTGATTGCTAAAGTTGTCCACCTGGAGTATTTCTGTTGGGAGTGGCACAAAACAGTGTTTTGGGAGGTTCCAACTCTCTCTCAGGTGCTTAGAGTTCTGATGCTATGATTGGCTAGTTTGGCCACTCTGCCAGGCTCAAAAGGAGGCCTCCTAGAGGCAGAACTCTCTCTGACTGCTGGCTGAGGAAGGACGCGCTCCTGTGAGACACATGCTGCCGGGAAAGAGACGCAAGAGAGACACCGAGGGGCACGCACTGCTGGGAGAGAGACTGTGAGAGACTGTTTGTTGAGAGATGGTGGGCTGGGAAAGAGATTGAGCATTTTTTCCTAAACTCGAATTGTAGCCTTGTGCTCCCCTAATAAATTCTGTAACCTGTGAGTTCTGTGTGGCCACTGCAGTGAATTATCGAACCCAGGTGCTAGGTGGTGGGTGTTTTGGGAGGAACTTGGTGAGAGGGCTAGAGGGAGGCAGCATGTTTAGCCTTGTCGGAATAGGCCTTGGGTTACTAATAGTGATTCTGTCTTCCTTTTGTGGGGTTAGAGGAGGTCAGAACATGTGGCCTCCTTGTCCTTTTTGCAAAAAAAGAGAAAGGAAAATTTACCAGCATGCTTCAAAACAAGAAAGAAGTAAAAATATTTGGAAAATGGAAACACTGTCAGAGAATTACCCACATGAAAGTCATTCTAACCCATTTAAAATAATATTTTGCAGGTTGAAATGAATATGTATTATAAGAACTTAACCTGTGTACTAAAAAATAAAGCAAGACATGTGACTACTGCATTAAATGTAAACTTGTATAATGAACAGAACAGCTTAGGTTTACTTTTAGATGAACCCATTAGTTCACTTACTGAATATATGACAGAAAACTAGATTTTGTTTACTGAGAACATAGAATATACCAGGCATTGTAAAATTGTCTTATTAATAGCAGAAAAGTTAGGCTAAAGTTTAATATTTCATATGCTTATCATACAGGAGTTCTGGTTGCATAGTGCCTAAGGCATTTGACTGCTAACCAGGAGATTGGTGGTTCAAACCCACCACCCACTCTGCAGAAGGAAGATGGGTCCGTCTACTTCCATAAAGATTTACTGCCTTAGAAACCCAGTGGTGGT
Organism: Orycteropus afer afer; assembly: GCF_000298275.1. Taxonomy (NCBI): domain Eukaryota; kingdom Metazoa; phylum Chordata; class Mammalia; order Tubulidentata; family Orycteropodidae; genus Orycteropus; species Orycteropus afer. The sequence goes on from NW_006922584.1 coordinate 206,451, forward strand.
TGCTTTGAGTCAGAATCAACTCAATGGTGGTGGGTTTCTTTGTTTTTATGCTTATGCTAATAAAGGAATATATAGAGTGTGGATGTATATTTACATATAATTATAGCATTAAGGAGGAGTTTGAAGAAGTCATTGATAATGGGTTCAGCCTACTTTTTGTTTCCCATTTTAATCCTATCACATCCTGTTTGAGAAGTATCTAAGACAGACTCAGAAAAAGGAAAGGGGCCATCCACTTCTCAAAGAATTGGCCAGTGGAAACCTGAGGAAGAGCTGCCTCCTCAAAGTGGAGTTGACCTTAATGATGTGGATAAAGTAAAGTTTTCGGGACCTTCGTATACTAATGTGGCACGACTCAAAATGGGAAGAGCGAGCCGGAAACATCCATTAATACAGAACATTGGAGGTACGAAGTATGAATCTAGGAAAATTGGAAGTTATCAGAAATGAAATGGAATGCATAAAAATTAGTATCCTAGGTATTAGTGAACTGAAATGGACTGGTTTTGGCCATTTAGCATCAGACAACCATATGATCTACTGTGCCAGGAATAACAAATGGAAGAGGAATGGCATGGCATTCATCATCACAAGAAGTGTCTCAAGATCTATCATGAAGTACATTGTTGTCCAGTGATAGGATAATATCCATATGCCTACAAGGAAGACCAGTTAATAAGACTATTATTCACATTTACTTACCAACTGCCAAAGACGAAGAAAATGAACATTTTTACCAACTTCTGCAGTCTGAAATTAACCAGATGTGCACTCAAGATATATTACTATTACTGGTTATCGGAATGCAAAAATTGGAAACAAAGAAGAATCACCAGTAGTAGAAAAATACAAACTTGTGATAGAAATGATGCCAGAGAGCACATGATAGCATTTTGCAAGACCAACAGCTTACTGATTGCAAATACCTTTTTTCAACAACATAAGCGGTGGCTATACATGTGGACCTTGTCAGGTGGAATACACAGAAATCAGATAAACTACATCTGTGGAAAGAGGTGATGGGGAAGCTCAGAATCTTCAGTCAAAGTAAGACCAGGAGCTGACTGTGGAACAGATATTCAACTGCTCATATGGAAGTTCAAATTGAAGCTGAAGACAATTAAAAAAGTCTACAAGAGCCAAAATATGACCTTGATTATATCCATTCTGAATTTAGAGACAGAAGAATAGATTTGATGCATTGAATACCAGTGACCAAAAACCATACTGATTGTGGAATGACATCAAGAACATCATACATGAAGAAAGCAAAAGGTTATGAAAAAGGAAAGGAAGAAAAGACAAATGGATGTCAGAAAAGACACTGAGACTGTCCCTTGAGCGGAGAGTAGCTAAAGCAAATGGAAGAAATGACAAGATAAAAGAACTGAACAGAAGTTTCAAAGAGCAGCTCAGTAAGACATAGTTACTGACAATGAAATGTGCGAAGACCTGGAGTTTGAAAACCAAAAGGGAAGAACACACTCAGTATTTCTCAAGCTGAAGGAACAGAAGAAAAAATTCAAGCCTCGAGTTGCAATATTGAAAGATTCTATGGGCAAAATACTGAATGATGCAGAAAACATCAAAAGAAGATGGAAGGAATATGCAGTCATCGTACCAAAAAGAGTTGGTCAGTGTTCTTTCATTTCTGGAGGTGGCTTATCATCAAGAACTGATGGTATTAAAGGAAGAAGTCAGATTTGCATTGAGTGAGGGAATTGGCAAAAAACAAAGTTTCAAGAATTGATGGAATTCTCATTGAGATGTTTCAACAAACAGATGTCATACTGGCATCACTTACTCGTCTATGCCAAGAAATTTGGAAGACAACCACTTGGCCAACTGACTGGAAGAGGTACATATTTGTACCCATTTCAAAGAAAGGTGATCAAACAATGTAGAAGTTATCAAACAATATTATTAATGGCACATGCAAGTGTGAAGTTTTGCTTCAAATAATTCAAAAACAGTTGTGGTAGTATATTGACAGGGAACTTCCAGAAATGCACGCTGGATTCAGAAAAGGCTGTGGAACAAGGTATATCATTGCTGATGTCAAATGGATCTTGGCTGAAAGCATAGAATACCAGAAATATGCTTATTTGTGTGTTACTGACTATGCAAAAGCATTAGACTGTGGATCATAACAAGTTATGGATAACATTGAGAAGAATGGGAATTCCAGAACACTTAATTCTCCTCCTGAGAAACCTATACATAGACTAGGAGGCTGTTGTTCGAACAGAACAAGGAGATGCTGCATGGTTTAAAATCAGGAAGGGAGTGTGTCAGGGTTGTATCCTTTCGCCATACTTATTCAATCTGTATGGTAAGCAACTAATCCAAGAAGCTGGACTGTATGAAGATGAACCACGATATCAGGATTGGAGGAAAACTCATTAACAGCCTGTGGTATGCAGATGACACAACCTTCCTTGCTGAAAGTGAGGGTGACTTGAAGCACTTACTGATGAAGATTAAAGACTACAGTCTGCAGTATGGATTACACCTCAACATAAAAGGAAAATCCTCACAATTGGACCAATAACGATAAATGGAGAAAAGATGGAACTTGTCAAAGATTTCATATTACTTGTTTCCACAGTCAGCACCAAAGGAAGCAGCAGTAAAGAAATCAGATGACGTATTGCACTAGGCAAGTCTGCTGCAAAAGACATTTGAAGTGCTGAAGAGCAGAGATGTCTCTTTGAAGACTAGGGTTTGCCTAACCCAAGCCATGGTATCTTCAGTAGCCTCACATGCATGTGAAAGCTAGACAGTGAGTAAGGAAGACCAAAGAAGAGTTTATGCTTTTGAATTGTGGTGCTGGTGAAGAATACTGAAAGTACCATGGACTGCTAAAAGAAGTGACAGATTATCCTGGAAGAAGTACAACTAGCATGCTCCTTTGAAGTGAGACTAGCCAGAATTTGTCTCATGTTGTCAGAAGAGCCCATTCCGTGTAGAAAGATAGAATTCTTGATAAAGTGGGGGGTAAGCAAAAAAGGAGAAGGTATTCAGTGAGATGGTTTGACACGGTGGCTGCAATGACGGGCTCAGGTATAGCAGGGATTGTGAATGTTTGATTCTGTTGTATATAGAATCACCATGAGTTGGAGCCAACTGAACAGCACCTACCAACACAACAACCTATTAGTTGATTTCCCTTTTAATTCCTATCACTTCCTGTTTCTAGTGCTGTTTGGAGATGGAGATACTAATCACCAAATTCCTAAATGTGTACTATGTTATTATTGTTAGCTGCCATCAATTTGGCCCCTGACTCAGGGTGACCCTGTGGGTTACACAGAAGAACCACTCCATAGCATTTTCTTGGCTTTAATCTTTATGGAAGCAGTTTGCCAGGTATTTCTTCCACAGGGCTGTTCATTGTATTTGACCTGCTAGCCTTTGCCCTAGCAAGTGATTGCAAATTGCCTGCGCCACCCAGCCTAAAATGCCTGATATGCTGTTTGCTATTTTGAAAGAGAATGAGATCGAATAGATTGGGAAGGTGTGGATTTTTATTATCTCTAAGTGCATACTGGTAGAACTTACACATCTCCAGTAGTTCCGTGATTTTTAATTTTAAAGCTGTGTTCTAGTCTGTAAGTAAAGTCATTGTAAACTTCTTTTTTTTTTTAATGCTTCCTCTGAGGTACTGACATTGTTATTACTGATTTCCTTTTTTTTTTTTTTAAGGAGGTCTTTGCTTACTTGGTGCATATGCTGACAGTGATGATGAGGAGAGTGATGCTTCGGAAAAAACAGCACAATCCAAAGAGGCAAATGGAAATCAGTCATCTGATATTGACAGTACATTGGCCAACTTCCTAGCGGTTAGCATTGCTTTTGTTTGGTATTTTAGTTATTGAAGCCACTTTGGAATCTGGATCTCAAGTGATTATCCTACTTTGTCAATCTCACATTGTTCCTTTCCCTCCTTCTCTGTCTCTCTCTCCTTCCTCCTCCCCTCCTCTTCTCTCTCCCTCTTTTCTTTTTCAAATGATTGTTATTTCCCAAAGTTTCTACTTTTGATAAAATTAATGCATTTGTTTCTGTTTTCATTCTAAAGGAGATTGATGCCATAACAGCTCCTCAGCCTGTAGCTCCTGTGGGAGCTTCTGCTCCACCTCCAACTCCACCTCGTCCGGAGCCCAAGGAATCTTCAACATCTGCCCTTTCTTCTACTGCTTCAAATGGGACAGACTCAACCCAAATATCAGGGTGGCAGTATGATACTCAGTGTTCACTGGCAGGAGGTGAGCTTGGTTCTTTAATTTTTAAAGCCATCGAAAGTACAGTCCTTAAAGGTGTTCTAGTGATTGAGATTTCTAAAGGTGAAAGCCCAGACATTTTGTCTTTGGAAGGGAATTGTGTGCCCATTTAACTAGCAGATTATGTTTGGTAAATAATTAAGATTAAAAAAGAACTTTGGGGGTTCAGATGCATTGTTCAACTAGCAAACTGGTTTTTTAAACCATGTGTACAAAGATGACTCAGTAAATGTGTATTGAGAAAATAATTCTAACTGTTATGTCATTTGTTCCCAGTTGAGTGAGATTTGTCCCCCAGGACACATTTGGAAATGTCTGGAGACATTTTTGGTTGTCACAACTGGGAGAGTGCTGATCCTAATGTCTAATGGGTAGAGGCTGGGATGCTGCTGCTCAATACCCTGTAATGAACACAACAGAGAATTCCCTGGCCGAGACTGTTACTAAGGCAAAGGTTAAGGAGACCCTGTCTTAGGTTTTTATAGCTTAGAGATGATTTGGGATCAGCTTTCAAAATTGAGGAGAAATGGGCTTCATAATCTGTTTCGTTTTCTTCTAGTCGAAATTGAGATGGGTGATTGGCAAGAAGTCTGGGATGAGAACACAGGATGTTATTACTATTGGAACACACAGACAAATGAAGTGACTTGGGAGTTACCCCAATATCTTGCCACCCAGGTACAGGGATTACAACATTACCAACCCAGGTAAAAATGGCCTTGAAAAGACATTACTCAGAAAGGGGTACAGTCTTGTATTTTGCTGAAAATGTTTGCCTTGTTTCTCTTGCTAAATATATTTCTTTTTAGTTCTGTAGCAGGTGCTGAAGCTAGTTTTGTGGTAAATGCAGAAGTGTTTACTAAGGAAAAAACTGTTTCCAGTAGTAAAAGTGGACCAGTCATAGCCAAGCGAGAGGTTAAAAAGGTCAGTGTTCCAACTGAACTCGTGCTTATTTTCAGAGCTAAAGAATATTCATGTGACTGAATGCTGGTGGGGAAAGCTGCTGTTGATTTTTATGATGCAGTTGTAAAATAAGATAAATTCTGTTCCTTGAGATTTCACTTACTCTGCTTGTTTATTTAGCATTTATAGCAGTTACCCAGCCTGTGGTTATTTTTGGGACTTGAGGGTTCCACAGAGGCCCCTTAGGTCATTATGAAAGATGCAGGAGCAGGCAACACTTCAGATTCCCAGAATAACTTCAGACAGAATAGTTCTTATTGTTGTGAGGTTCTATGTAAGATTTTTTAAAATAATAAGATCAGCTACCTTAAAAATTAAAAATTAGTATTAGTGCAACTTGAGCATTTTGTGTATCATCAGAAAGTACTTTTAGAATAGTGTACTCTTCACAACTTAGTATTATTTTGAGAAAAAGACACTTTATGTAACCACACATTTCATTTTAGAAATATTTCACTTGCCTCTAAATCACCTTCACAACAATCCTGTGAGGTTATCTCAACATACAGAAGGGGAAGGGGAAGCTTTATGCAGTCAAGTGTTCAGCTGACAAAACTGCAGTCTTAATTAAGTCTTCTTCTGTTTCTTACTTGTTGAGAATAGTTATGAACTAGGTTCTAAGTCAGTCACTGCCCTCCTAAAGTAAGTGTTACAGGGAGACTAGTACAAACATACACACTAATCCATTGGGGGTGGCTATTCAGTGATTGAAAAATACAGTCAGTATTAACATGAGCTATTGAAGATAAACATAGGTGAGAATTAAGTGAGATTAAGTTATTTTCTTCTTTTTAGGAAGTAAATGAAGGAATTCAAGCACTCTCGAATAGTGAGGAGGAGAAGAAAGGGGTGGCGGCATCCTTGCTTGCCCCTTTGTTGCCTGAGGGAATAAAAGAAGAAGAAGAAAGATGGAGGAGAAAAGTAATTTGTAAGGAAGTGGTGGAGCCAGTTTCAGAAGTGAAGGAAGCAAGTACAGCAGTAGAAGAAGCAGCAACAATAGTAAAGCCTCAGGAAATTACAATGGACAGTATAGAAGACCCTTCTCAAGAGGATCTTTGCAGTGTTGTTCAGTCTGGAGAAAGTGAGGAGGAGGAAGAACAAGATACCCTTGAGCTGGAGCTGGTTTTAGAAAGGAAAAAAGTAAGTTTTTGAAGGCTTAATAGAAGTTAAAATTGCCTTTCTCCCCTCAGTCTCTTCATACTGGGGAATCATTGTGCCCAACTTGGCACCATTATTAGGATCTTATTTTTTGTTTTCTTTTTGTCTAGATATATTTAACACTACAATAAGAACTTTAGCTACAGAGCTGTAGTTCTTCTGGTGCTGATGGTGCTTTTGGTAGTTGAAACCAATAAAGACTGATGGTGTTCTGATGTAAGGATAGTCCAGTGAGTGATGAAACTTTAGCCTTTTAACAAATGAATGTTGTAAGTTCTTATTAACAAATCCGTTTCTAACCCAGAGTGCAAATTGATTGCCAGTGATTGGCCATTGGTTTGTTTGGGAATTTAAATGACTCTTATAATCTTACAATAGAAAAACTAAGAACGTATCATATCATGTGTTTTTCTTTTTAAAAGATGGCTGTGGGAATCTTCCTGGCTGGGGATTTGGTTTTTACCTATTTTCTCCACCTCCTCTCCTCAAAGAAGTTTCATCTGTTGCCTTAAAAAACCCTTAAATATAAGGCAGAATCTTAACAGATGTTAGAATTAGGGCTTAGAACCAGTTTTCCTGGTTCATGACCAGTGAAGTGAAACCAGGACAGACCTGAATTTGCAAAATGTGGGTGCCTAAAATGATAGAATGGGAACAATTACATGTCGAAGCCCTGGAATAGGAGACTCTGGAGAGGCATAGTGATTCCTTTCAAGAGTCTGGTGTGGGAAATTGGATAATTGCCAGAAAACCAGAGTGACGCATTCAAGGCAGGGTAGTCGACACCATCTTTGATCAGAGCTCTGTTGTTTCAGACTCTGCTAGTTGAGAGATTTGGTTGCTAAGCAGTGAATATATTGCCTTTGTTTTCTAAGAAGGAGGTTAAGTTTTTTTCAGGGTGTTGACGTGTAATTTTTCCTGTTTCAGTTATTGTTCCAGGACTTGCATTTTGCAAATCCCAGTCTGTCCTGATTGTGCTTTGTCAGCCATAACTGAACCCAGAAGAACCTGTTCACAGCTTTACCTTATATGAAAAATTTGAATGTAAAGCTGTGGAAAGGAACCCTGGTGGTACAGTGGTTAAGTTGGCTGCTACCCAGAGGTCTGTTACTCTGCAGGAGAAAGATGTGGCAATCTGCTTCCATAAAGATACCTTGGAAAGTTTACAAGGCATTTTTCTCTCATATGATCTGTATGAGTCAGAATGGACTCAATGACAGTAGGTTTGGGATTTTGTTTGTTTATAGCTATAGAGAAAATCAAAAACAAACCCATTGCTATCAAATCAATTTCAATTCATGGCGACTCCATATTACAGAGTAAGTAGTACTGCTCCATAAGGCTTTCTGGACTGTAATCTTCATGGAAGCAAATCATCAGGCTTTGCTTCCCTGGCACTGCTGGGTGAATTTGAACCACCAACTTGTAGGTTTGTTAAGAGTTAGCACGGACTGTCTGTACCACCCAAGGACCAGCTGTAGAGATGGACTACATATTACTGTTAGATACACACTGGAAAATTTGTCTATTGTAGATCTCTAAAATCTGTCCCCTTAAAATCAGTATGTTGCTCTAATCACGAGTAAGCACATACTGAGTAGCAAGAGAGTATGGACTGTAATAGTTACCTCTAATGAAAAAATACTTACTGCCTTTGCAGGGTTTAGATTTAAGGATATGATCATGACTGCCATTCTTGCTATTCACTTCCTTTAACACATAAGTATTTGATAAGCAGTTGATGAAACTAACTTTCTTGTACTGTTTCTTGTAGGCAGAGTTGAGAGCTTTGGAGGAAGGAGATGGTAGTGTGTCAGGGTCTAGTCCACGTTCTGATATCAGCCAGCCAGCATCTCAAGATGGAATGCGTAGACTTATGTCTAAAAGAGGAAGATGGAAGATGTTTGTTCGAGCTACCAGTCCAGAATCCACCAGTCGGAGTTCTAGCAAAACTGGACGAGACACTCCAGAAAATGGAGAAATTGGTAATTCATGTTTTCTGAAACTGTACGGTTCAAAGGTATAGTGGGGAAATCCATCTTTCCCATTTTTTTTCCCTCATTGGAAAGGGCCATAGCACTATATCCTTTGGGAAGTGTAGGAAGGAAGCTCCTTCTACTTTTCTACCATCTTTTCCTGTTTCACCTCTGGAGGAGAGAAGTAAGAGTCTGAGAGACTCACATCCATTGAGTGGTCATGTAACCACTATTGAGTGGGAATGACTTCTTCAAAAGCAGAAAAAAAAAAACTTCTGCCACCCTGTATTTATTTTCAGTTGTTTTTTGTTTTCAATCAAAATTTTTTGCCACAGTAGTTGCTGTAATCCGTTTAAGGATAGTGGACTCTTTCCTTCATTACCCCTCCACTTGGTAAGCAAGGTGGGCGAGGCCTTCCTCTGGCAAGCCCAGTCTCACCTCATCTCTGTGTACAAGTTTCTCAGCCTCTGTTTGAGTGGGTAGGCAGTTTGGTCCTATTGTGAGGACCTAAGTTATTTTCATTTGGAGAATGAGAGGCCCTGCTACCTTTTTTCAGTCTATTAGAGAGCTGTGAATAAAAGTAATATTTTAATTTCCATTTGACCTAATTGTGTGGTGAAAAAGTTAGTACAATTTGGACAGCAAGCGTTAGTTGCATACACCTAGCAAAAAAATACCTTGTAAATCCCTTTGACCCTCTCCATGTACTCGTTTTCTACCCTTGCCTTGAAGTCTGTTTTTTCTCTCGTCTTAAAATACATTCTTCCAAACGTTTATTCTTTCATCTCTATGTATTTGTGTAGTTGTGTATGTGTGTATACATAAACATATGTAAAATTTTAGCATGGGTGAGATAGTCATATGTATGTATTACAGAGCAATGTACTTCTGCCACTTAATAGTGTGTCTTGAAAATAATTTCATAACCTTGTTTTATCTATGTTTAATTCCTATTGAGAGTCATTTAATTTGTGTCTTAATTATTTATTGAAAAATAATACTACATTTGTATTATCAAGAAATAAAAGCCACTGTTCCAGTTACCTAAGTCTGCTCTGACAAGAATATATCACAAATGGGATGGCATTAACAAACAGGAGTTTATTCTTTGCAATTTGGAGGCTTTAAGTCCATGTTCAAAGTTCCAGGCTCTAGGGGCTGGGTGAAAGCCCCTCAACCTTGGGATCCAGCTCTGCCTCCTGCTCCTGGCCCACTGGAGCTAGAGGCATTTCTTCACTCAGACAGGTGCTGAGGCTGAGAAACCCCAAGGTTGACGAGTCAAAAGGCACAGTCCCGATGTTACCAAACCACACAGCAGGCTGTTAACTTAAGTTTGTTGTAAGTCCCAAGGTTGGCAGAGCATAGCAGGCTGCTGAGCAACGACACAGCTACATGCAATGTCCAAGCATGCCATAGGATAGAGACCATTCCCAAAGCTTCTCATTATATACAGGAAGCAGACCACATCCCAAAGGCAGCTGTTCCCACCATGAAGTTGATTGCCAATCTCATCATGGGGAATAACTACCACCAGCTGCCCAGCCACTCAACCAGGCCCAGCCAAGTTGACACACAAACAACTCCACAGCCACTCAAGTGTCTATCAGTGGTAGAATGGATAAGCAAATTGTGGTGTGTTCTCACAATGGAATCCTAGAAAGTAATGAAGAATGAGTGAACCCCATAGTTGCATTCAACATAGATTAACTCAAAAACAATGTTGAACCAAAAAAACATCACAGAAATGTACCTAAGTTAATATTTTATATATATAAATTAGGCAAAAATAAACTAGGTTTGAGTTATTTGTGTGTTCATTTTATTCTTTAAACTACATTTACTAAGCACATTTGTGAAATTTCACAGTAAAAATAATGCTATAAGCACCCTGGTAACATCTTCATGCACATTATTTTATCATTACACTGTAGATTGCTGGTTATCTATTGTTAGATCAAGGGAAATGTGCATTTTAATTTTTGCTAGATCTTGCCTCATTGCCCCCAAAATAAGAGAGCCCTAGTGATGTTTTGAATTGTTAAATGATTTTACCTGCTACCAACTGTAAGGTTTTTAACCTATGATTGAATTGTGAATTCATCAGTGGGGTGGTGGGTTTCATTTTGGTCAGTTTGAAAATGCAGAAAGAGTATTAATGACCCAATAAAAGGAGAGCAAGGCTATTATATTACAGGTTACTCCGCTTCAGTCAGTAGTAAACCTCTTCTCTTGGAGATTTCCACTATCAACAGACCAACAAGAATAGGTGGGTTCGGTAGAGATTGTCTACATATCTTAACCTGTTTAGGTAAGGCAGTTATCACATGGTTTTTAACTCCTGTTGTGGTGTAGAACACTTGTAGGTCTCAGATTTGATCTCTCTAGGTGTCATAAGTAATTGAAGCAGTGGTATTCTGAGAAAGATTAGGATAACTGATAACCTTTTTTAAATAACTGCTACAAGAGTAAGAAACTACATGGGGCTTTTATGAGCATTGACATTTAATTTCACGTTTTTGTTTACAGCAATTGGTGCTGAAAATTCTGAAAAAATAGATGAGAGTTCAGACAAAGAGGGAGAAGTAGAAGAATCTCCAGAGAAGACAAAAGTACAAACAGCACCAAAAGTAGAGGAACAAGATTTAAAAGTATGTGTATTACTTAATACAATTTGATGGATTAGTATTAAAAAAGTTTGCCATTAAACTACTTTTTTTTCTTATTAACAAATAGGAAAAGTAATCTTTACCTTCTTGAAACATACGGTGAAAAGGTGAAATTAAGGGATTATAAGGCCTTCTTGATGGAGAGATACTATAAAATTAAATGCTGAATAAATTAATTTTTTGCATGTTAACCTTTCATTGGAAAGCAGTAGCTTATCAAATATGCTGCTTCTATAGTTTGAAAGAACTAAACAGAATCAAAATCACAGATTTCATTCCTGCATGAACTGCTTATTCTATATGTTTCTAAGGGGGAGAGTTGGACCAAGTGAATATTTGGCTATTTAAGGGCCCTATTTTAGAAAAGCCACTTAGCATATGCTTTGGACCTGAAAGAACGTATCTTGTCTTTACAATTATGTACTAGGGACTAGGAAAATTAATTTTGTTTCATCATGTGGCTAGGGTAAAGTAGTTAATGAATGTATAAAGGACAGGTTGGGCAATATTACGAGTTATATTACTCAGGATTGATTTTCAAATGTTGAATTCCATGTTACATTAGAAAGCATTATGATGGTGTGAGTATATAGGCATTTTATTTGTGGAGAGCTTCTGTTACTATCATTTTTTTTTTTGAATTTCTTTACTATAAATTAAAGTTTTGTCTGTTAACTGCTTAGGTGCAGCTCTTTGAGGAAGGCTATTTGTAGGCTTATAGTTCTAAATTCTATGATAGTAAATGAAAGATTTCACATAAAATTATACATTTTATTTTTGTTTTTCCTTTCCTGCTATACAGTTTCAGATAGGAGAACTGGCAAATACCCTGACCAGTAAATTTGAATTCCTAGGCATTAATAGACAGTCCATCTCCAACTTTCATGTGCTGCTCTTACAGACTGAGGTAAGTTAGCCGTTTTTGATATGAACAGTCAGTATTTGAATGAAATGCTGTGTGTGTAAAATACCATAGTCTGTGTATTGCTTCTAAATTTAATTTTTTACTTTGGTGCATATATGAACCACCAGCCCAAAAGATAAGACTGTATTATTAGCCAAAGCAAAATATATTTATGAAGATAAATATTGAGAGTATGTCATGTGGTGATTCCTGCTATAGTAAAATGCAGGAAAGCTAGAACTTGTGTAAGGCAGAAGTCTGTCGGAGGAAAACTTGAATATTGTCCACTAAAATGAGTGATAGAAAAATGGTAAGACTCATCCTGTCAAAAGTGGAAAAGTTGGAAAACCTGGAAAAATAAGTCAGTCCTGTCGAGTTCCAGCTCTCGTAGGTTTCCCTGTGTGTACAAGGTATATGTTTTAATACAGATTATCTAACAAATGAAGATTCTATTTATAATGATAAAGTGAGGCTACAGAAGTGCTTAAAGCATTATATTACTTAAAAAGAACTTCTGAGTCCCTTTATAGTCTACATAATTTACAAAATCTAGGGAGACCGTTCTTAATAGAGACCAAAGAGGTGAAGAAATGATTGTTGTTCATTTTCACAGATACTGAAGAGTTGGCAGGGCAAAAATATACAGGGGCCCAGTCCATTTTTCACAGCTCTCCAGAGCAAATGGAATTGATTTATAAAATTGTAGTGGGATTTCTTTCCTTCTGGTCTACCATCTTTTCTGCCAGAGTATAGTAGTGTAACTCCTCTACCAGAAGATTTGTGTTCCTGTAGCCTTTGTCACCAGACATTAATAACTCATAACTCGTTTCTCTACTCATTTGATGACTCTAGACTCGGATTGCAGACTGGCGGGAAGGGGCTCTTAATGGAAACTACCTTAAACGAAAACTTCAGGATGCAGCAGAACAACTAAAACAGTATGAAATAAACGCCACACCAAAAGGCTGGTCCTGCCACTGGGACAGGTACGCACTCTTCTCCCCTTTTCACCTTTCACCTTTGACATCTCAGACTTGATTTGTGATCACCACCACCTGACGACGTGACAGCCTGTCTGGAGACTGCGAGCAGCTGCTGTTAGCGGTGCTGGGCAGGCAGAGCACCACAAGCACTTACAGAGTCTGGGCCAGCCACACATTGGAGAAACAAAAAGCAGTGTTTAAAGTGTTCCATGTAACGGATTTTTTCCCAAGATTGGACAAAGCTGGTGTTTACTCTCCAGAGTGTTGCACGGAGTAGGGCGGGCTTGGGGGTTAAGCGCATGCGAGAGCTCTGTGCGCTTTACAGGACCTCTGGAAGCAACTACTCCTGATTAACCTCGGTGAAGTTAAGGAAAGCTTCGTGGCTGAAGATGTGAATGAAGAACAAGATTACTATCTTCGGCCAGCAGGTCAGATGAAAATATTTCTTTTTATATTTGGCTTTTCTTGATTTTTTTTTTCGTTATTTGAAATCTTTGCTCTTTTATTTTTCAGCTCCCAGATCCTCTCCCTCTCTTTAGCTTTCACTGTGTTTGATACCAAGAGTATGAAATGTGAATTCCACGGTCCAAGAGGGGAAGAGTCACCTTTCACAAACTCCGTTGTTCTCTTCTTTGGAAGGGAAATTAGTGTTCTAGGCGATTGAGTCCCTTCAGTCATGAAACTTGAAACCCTGCATTGGCAAAAGAAAAAAATACATATATATACACACAGAGAGAGATGTTTTCTAAGTCATCTGTTGTGGAGGGCTCAGGGCTGTATTCACAGAGCTGCTGGCAGTGCAAATAGCTTTGAATTGTCCTTGGCTCTCCATCCTCAATTGTCAAAGCTCTTTGTTGCCTTTGTGAATAGCAGTCCATTAAGAAGAGGTTCGTCCCTGTGAGAGCAGACTGCTGTCCTGGGACAGGACCAAATGGAGTGTTTTTGTAGGAGAATGGGTTTTAAAACGTGTGTTTTCTTTCTTGTAATTTAGGGATCATAGACGATATTTCTATGTAAACGAACAATCGGGCGAGTCTCAGTGGGAGTTCCCAGATGGTGAGGAGGAGGAGGAAGAAAGCCAAGTACAAGAAAGTAGAGACGAAACTCTTCCTAAACAGATTTTGAAAGACAAAACTGGCACTGACTCAAATTCTGCAGAATCCTCCGAGAATTCCACAGGTGGGACAATTCACCCTATACTAATTAGAGAGAAAAGATTTTAGAGGGGAAAACACTTGTTGCTTTATAAGGGAAGTATAAAGAAATTGATAGTATAAAGCTTCTAATTAAGAAATAGTAGCATGGCTTTTAAAATAAATAAATAATACATGAATTATGCTGAAACAAACTAAGATCACTGGTTAGAAATCAATAGTACTATTGTTATCACATTATCAGATTGCTCAAAGATGGAATGATAAGCCACTATATTTTGACTTTAAAAATTGTCCTGTAGCCACTGTTATGCTATTGATTTCCAAAAGCAGGGATGCTAATAGATGCCAAAGAACTAGAAGCAGTTGAATTGTCGCCATCCAGCTCCGTGGAGTGATAATACGAGATTTGTTCCGCATTTCTGTAGAACACTTAGTCTGTTGCTATTGCAACCTCATATTTCGACTCTGCAAATCAAAATGATCTATGGAAAAACTAAAAACTAGGACCATGCTTGTTTCAGAGAAGCACAATAATTACTAAAAGTCACCAGCAACATTCTAGTGTAACACAATCAAATCGGCTCATCCCATTTAAGTAGTCATCTTAGATTTCAGATAGTTACACACATTTTTTAAAGTATTCTGATGATCAGATTGCTCTTCAGAAGAGCCACAGCTTCATTACCACATTGTGGATGTTTAATGGCTGTTTCTGAAATGTTCACCTGACAAAGACATTTATAGGTATTTTTGATAAACAAAAGGCTCAGTTTTTCCCCTCTAAATCCATCTTCCTTTGGATGGCAGGAGTAAGTGAGTAAAGTAACACAGTCAAGGCTGAAAACCTTTTGTTCTTAAAACTTGGTAGCTGTTTGTTAATAGCAAAAACATGAATTTCACAGTCTAAGAGGGACGAGTCACCTTTCACAAACTCCCTTGTTCTTTTCTTTGGGAATTGTTTGAAGGCAAAAATCTGTGAAGTGGTTTCTAAGGTAATCTTTGAAGATTAAAACATGAAATTTGTTGGTAGTACAGGGAGGAAAGAGCTGAATTCTGTGGTCCTCAGCTTATAAGAAGTACTGATTTGTATTCTACTGGCTTTCGGTCCTAGTAGAAAAAGTCTGCTAGTGTGCCAAATGAAACTTGCGATACACACCAAATTATCAGTTCTGTTCAATGCCTTGTGAATCTTTATCAGATCACCCTACATGAAAAGTCACGTATGACTGCTGTGATAAGTTAGAATTAACAAAACCAAGTATAGTTTTCTGCTATATCACATTTCAGAAGTGTATTTTCTCAAGTTGCAGGGTATGTTACTTCTCTTTATGAAGAGATTTCCTTTGGAATGCTTTTCCCCCTCCTTTGTGGCATTGGTATCAATAAAGAAAACCAAACCATTGCTGTGGAGTCAATTCCGAGTCAAAGTAACCCTATAGAGCAAAGTAGAAGTGAGTGCTCCATAGAGTTTCTGTAGCTGAAAATCTTTACAGAAGCAGACTGCCACATCTTTCTTCCTTGGAGTGGCTGGTGAATTCAAGCCACTGACCTTTCAGTTCACAGCTGAATGCTTAACCACCGCACCACCAAGCTCCTTGATAGTAATGATATCTAACAGTGAGTTGGCTTTTTTGTTAGATTTTTAGTTAGTGAACTGAAGAGGCTGATGGTAGTTCTAGTAGGAGAGTCTACTCCTGACCACTGTCTAATGAATATCATAGCGCCTTCTTTTTCTTTCCTGTATGTTTCAAACCTGATTATTCTAGAATTACTAACTCTTCATTTTTTTGTGGTTCTGTGAGCACTACAGCTGCCTTTTTCTTCCTCTGTTGATGAGACATACAAACCAAACCGAACTAAACTCAATGCCGTCGAGTCAGTGCCAACTCAGCGCGACCTCTCCTTGGGTTTCCGAAGTGGTATCACTACGGAAGTAGATTGCCCGGTCTTCCTTCCGAGGAGTGGCTGGTGGTTAAAAACCACCAGCCTTCTGGTTAGCAATCACATGCCTTAGGCTCTATGCCACCAGAGCTCCTACTGATGAGACACACACACAGGTGATATTATTAGTTAAAGGAAGCTCTGGAGCCATTTTCATGTGATTAAAACAAAACTAGTGCTTGTGGGAAAAGTCACTGATGACTAACTTAAATATTCCTTAACTTCTCTTTATTGACACGCCTTAGAACCACATGATAAACTTGATCCAGATAAAATCCAAATCTGATACCAAGACTTTGGGATTTAGGAGCAAAACTTATGGGGGATCGGGAACCACTACTGGTCATAATTATTTTAACGTCATAAACGGTTTATATAAATATATGCTCTTAGTTCTGAAGTGGTAAAATCATTTATTAAAGAAGAAAAGTTCTTATACTGTGAGATGTAAGGACATTTCAAAGTTCTACTCATTTTTCTAAACAATTTTTAATCCTTGTTTAGTAATATCTGAATTGACCACTTACTTTAAAAAACCAGTTGCCCTCAAGTCAACTTAGACTTCCGTGTGTCCTAGTAGCACTGTATTCCATCGCGTTTTCAGGGACCAATATTCCTGGAAGTGGATCACCAGGCCTTTATTCTGAGGCACATCTGGGTAGTCGCAAACCTCCAACGTTAGCAGCTGAGCATCTCAGTCATTCACACTACCGCCCAGGGACTCCCAGGTGTCTAAAGATGGGTGATCCTTTCAGATATCTAACTTGTCTTTCTGAGCTTTTGTCAGTCAGTTTAAATTTAGCTTTTTCTATTTTTAATCCATCTATGAAACTATTATTTGTTTAGAAATTTTTTGTTTTGAATTGTTAACCTGGCTTTTTAAGTTAAAATGCAAAACAGTAATTTTCACTTTGGGGAGATAGAGGAAAACAAAGGAAGCTAGGTGGCATATAAATAAAAATAAAGATACATAGGAAAAAAGTTTTTGAAGAATTTAGGATTTAAATCCCTAACTATTCTGTCATTAGCCTTGTAGTTTCTAATCTATTAGCCAAAATAATAAAAGCTGTGTGTATATGCCATTTTAATCTCTACTCAGCCTTCAGGGTAGAAGTCTCTCTCAAATGGCAAAAATACAAACAGTTTAATTTTAATACGAAGAGCATCTTTGGATGTTCCATGGATGTCAAACTAAGATTTGTTTGTGTTTCGGGTAAAAGAAAGATTAAGACACAACTTTGTATGTTTTGAATAAACATACTTAGTTTGGGGTTCAGTTGAAGTATTCCTTGCTTGCTGCCAAAATTACCAAGTCTAGTTTAATTTTGTATTTACACAAAGTTTAAATTTGATGAGCTTTGCTAGAGGCTATAAACCATGTTCACCTTACCCATACTTTGTTTTCTTGAATTTCTCTGCATAGCACTATGCCACCATCATAAACGTATCAGTATTGATTGCATTATACTTCTAGAGGGAAACCTACCAATGTATAAAATCAAATGTGTGTATCTACTTACATGTTGTGGTTGGTTTGATGGAAGGAAGTGTAATGTGTTGTTAATCCTCCCTGTTTGTTATCTTGGTTCTGAAGTAATCTTCCTGTGCTGTTACTTCATATAGTCTACTTGGCATACCCAGACTTTATTTGTCTAAACGTGTCTTAAATTTCGATTAGATCTAGCTAGACAAGCTTATTGAATCATTTTTGACATCTTTTAGCTGGAAAACTACGTTCCTGTTTTCTCATAGAATTTTTTCAGTACTGTTTTCTTTAGTAGTAAACAACATATCAGTCAGTTATGGTGGCCGAACACAGTGTATCATTCATCTGTTCTCTAAAAAGTAAAGCTGCTTTAAAGTCAAATGGCTCTTAGTCACTTTGACTTTCCCTTTTGGAGTGCTGGTATAATACACTTTGAAGTAAATAATGTTCTCAAAAGCCTTCTCCCTGCCCTGGAGGCTTTTATTTATTAACTCTTTAACCTACTGCTTTGACCATGAAATTTAACAGGTAACTGCATCTGCATCTCTACTCCGTGAGAGATGAGATTTATTTGAAATTCCTAGAGGTCTGGAATCCTAAACTTTCACCAGGAATCTTGGTGAAATAGAAAGGACTAGATTAAAAGTCAGACCTGAGCTCTAGCTCTGGCCTGGCCATTAAGAGCTGGGTAATCTCGGGCATGTCAGTTCCCTCCTCCTGGGTTTCATTACCTTTAAATGAGAGGGTTGAACTAGGTGATTTCTCATGTCTCTTCTACTCCTAAATTCTATGATTTTAGGGAGAAAATCCCCTTCAACATTCCTGGGATATATTTGTAATAGTCCCAAATATTGAGAAACTTCCCTATTGACGATAAAGAGGGATGGGGCAGGCTACAAGTAAGTATATCCTCCTGTTTTCTCTAATACTGAAAGCTGTTCCTGTCAGAAAAGGGACAAAAATTAACTATGGCTTTTGCAAACTTTAAGGAAAGCTTACCCTGCAGATTTTCAGACTAGCCCTGATTCTTAACTCTTAAACGTTGGCAACAGCAATTTCGCTTCTTTTGCCTATTCAGACACCGCTTTGTAGACCTTGGATACCATTTACTTTGAATATTGTCCCCCTAAATTTCCCTTTTCGCCTCACAAACATAAAAAGGACCCTCCCTAATTTGTGTTGCTGTGATTTGGCAAATTAATAAAATTTACACAAAGGTGTGAAAGAACTAGGATTAACGGTGGTTGTTGTTATGTGCCGGTGGTTGTTGTTATGTGCCGTGGAGTCGGACCCGACTCATAGCGACCCTTCCTGGGGTTTCCGAGGCAGTATCACTACGGAAGCAGATTGCCCAGCCTTCCTTCCGAGGAGCGGCTGGTGAGTTTGAACCACCAGCCTACTGGTTAGCAGTCAAGTGCCTTAGGTACTACGCTACCAGAGCTTCTAGGGTTGATGGTAGCACCTGCAAATGGATTTTTTTTTTTTTAATTTAGTAACTCAGATTAATTAGAATGTATAGAATTGGTGTATGTTTGGAGTGGATACTTCTCTGGGTCATCCCCAATCACTTAACCTTTTAGTTCACTGAGAAACATGGAATTGGTGTTGCAAATGCATCCCACTCACCCCTTCACTTTTGAAATAAAAAAGACCCCAGAGTCTTACCTTCCAGTTGGTGTGTGTTGAAATTGAATATGTGAAATAAAAACCTCCAAATGACAGATTCAGGTGACTTCCTGAATTTCTTCCTGAGTTGCTGTGCTTCATTTACTCATCTACAAATCTGTGCACAAAGAACAAGACTAGTACAGCACAGCTAGGGGGCGTGCTAACTGAGGTTCATAAATTTATCTTTTTATGAAAGTCCTTTCCAAACTTAACTGTTTCAGTGCCATCAGTGGCACTGCAATGATGAGTGTAAAGTAGGTGCCTAGAATGGTTTTGTTAGGGAAGGGGAAGCCAGTCTCAACTGTTTGAAACTCCTTTGCACGCTGTACTAGGTTCCTATTCTATTGATGTTTATCTCACCAATCAACTGAACATTTCTCTGACTATAAATCACGGAGTTTTTGTTACATGCTTTCCCTGACACCTACCTGTTTTTCATAGGTTCTCTTTGTAAAGAGTCCTTTTCTGGCCAAGTTTCTTCTTCATCACTCATGCCACTTACTCCATTCTGGACTCTTCTTCAGTCAAATGTGCCTGTGCTTCAACCTCCGTTACCCTTGGAAATGCCTCCACCCCCACCTCCACCTCCAGACTCCCCTCCTCCCCCACCCCCACCCCCACCTCCTGTAGAAGATGGTGAGATCCAGGAGGTAGAGATGGAAGATGAGGGAAGTGAGGAGCCTCCTGCCCCAGGAACGGAGGAGGATACTCCTTTGAAACCTTCAACACCAACCACGGTTGTAACTACTCAGGTGAGTGAAGCCAGTTGACATTCTGAAGAGTTTTGGAGGACTGGAGTATGATCAATACTGTGTTTTATTGTAGAAGATGGATCTTTTAGCAGGGCCTCAGCCACTCACCAGAGTCTTTCTTGTTTCAGAGTTCACTTGATTCTAGCACCTCTAGCTCTCCTTCCACTAAAGCAGTGAAGAGAAAAGCTACCGAAATGAGTCCTGCGGTCGTGCAGAGATCCGCCACGATCGGGAGTTCGCCTGTCCTCTACAGCCAGTCAGCTGGAGCCAGGGGTAAGCACGCAGCATCACGACTAGAGTGTGTGTTTTTATGTGGATGAGCTCTTTATTTCCATCATTAGATGCCATAAATTGAAGAAATGACTTTTTTGATTGCAACAGCTATTTACGTGCATTCCTTTCTCTTTCTAAAAGCTGCTGTTACCAGTTTGGCGTGTATTCTTCCAGATCCTTTCCATGGCATTTATATACATGAGTGGTTTAGATGTTGAAGTACCTTTGTGCTAAAGTATTTAGAAATTAGTAATTTGTTTCTGGCCAAATGTAGCTGTATTTTTTAAGGAAAAAAGCATGTTAAAATCTTTTTGTAGATGATGTAACCTCTAATTCCCTCTTTCTTCTTTTCCTTGTTTGGGATCTTGTGGCCCTGTCCTTTTTTAATAGTGTCATTTTGTTTTTTGTATTAGGTCAGCAGGCAACAGGAGCGGGCATCAGTAACCAGGCTGCAGGGATTGGACACACAGCAATGACAGTTAGTCACTCAGCAGCAGGAATGGGTCAGCAGGCCAGGGGAATGAGCCTGCAGGCGAATTACCTAGGACTTGGAACAGCATCTGCAATGATGAGCTATGCTGAATGCTCTGTCCCAATTGGAATGACTGCTACCACACTGCAGCCAGTTCAGGCTCGAGGTGCTGTGCCTGCCAACACCATGCTAGAACCTCCTCCTCCTCCGCCTCCACCTCCACCACCGCCACCACCAGCTCCCAAAATCCCACCACCTGAGAAGACCAAAAAAGGGAAGAAAGATAAGGTATAGGATATCTGGGTTTGTTTGTTTGTTTGTTTGAAATTTAAAATGTTAGGGTGTAATTCACATAACAAAATTTAACATTTTAAACTGTACAGTTCATTGGCATTCATTACATTCATGCTGTTGTACAACTGCCACCTCCATCTAATTCTAACTAATTTTCATCACCCCAGAAGAAAACCCAGTACCCATTAAGTAATCTGTCTCCGTCCCCCGTCATCCACCAGTCTGCTTTCTATCTCTACAGTTGCTTATTCTGGATATCATATAAATGAAATCATACGCTGTGTGACCTTTTGTGTCTGACTTACTTCATTTAGCATAATGTTTTCAAAATCCAGCCACACTATCAGTACTTCACTCCTTTTTGTAGCTGAGTAATAGTCCATTGCATGCATCATATGCCATCTTTTTGTTGTTATAAGCCTGTGTGTGTGTGTGTGTGTGTGTGTGTGTGAAAGAGAGAGAGATTTGGGTGAAAGTTTAGAGAGCAAATTCACTTTCTATACAGCAAGCAGTTCATATACACTTTGTGTCATGACATTGACTACAACTTACCACAATGCAACAGCTCCCCTCCCACTTCCTCCCGATAGTTACCTCTTCCCTGTGTCCATCCCTCCATGCCCTCCTGCCCTCTGAGCCGTCTCCCTGTGCATAAACAGCCCTTCCTTCTCCCATGATTGTTCTCTCCAAGAAGTATATCTACCTCAGGTAAATGTTCACCTCCTATGCCGGTCTTTTGTTTGGCTGGAAGCCACAGGTGTGGTTTCAGTTCCAGACCTGAAGGGCAGCTAGGGGCCATAGTTTCAGTGGTTCCACCAGGCTCTATCAGACCAGCAAACCTGGTCCCCCCCACCCCTTTTTTTTCCTCCAAATGATTTTGAGTTTTGTTCCACATTGTTCTCCCTCTCTATCCAGGATCTCCTACATAGATCTTCCTCCGAGTGGTTGACAGTGGTAGCCAGCTACCATCTAGTTCTTCTGGTCTCATAGTCATATAGGCTGCGGATCGCATGGTGTACCAGTCACTAGGATTAATTGTTTCCATGAATCTTTGGTTTTCTTCATTCTTCTTTGCTCTGGACAAGGAGAGACCCATCGTTGCATCTAGATGGCTGCTTGTGAGCTTTTAAGATCCTAGTCGCTATTCGCCAAAGTAGGAGGTGGAACAATGTTTTGTGTAGTATGCCAGTTGAGCTTGATGTCCCCTATAACTATGGCCCCGAGCCCACAGGTTCAGCTCCTCACTCCCTCTGGGTAGCTGGCTGTGACCAGGAAGTGACTACAACCTTGTCCCTTGTCATCTCTACTATATACCTGGGATTTCTTACAGAACATACAAATACACTTGTAGAACCATTGTCTGCCAACCCTCTACATGATCTTGTTTACACTCCCTGCTGCATGTTGTTGTTGTTGTTTGCCGTCGAATCGGCCCCGACTCATAGTGACCCCTCCTTGGGTTTCCGAGGCAGTATCACTACGGAAGTAGGATTACCCAACCTTCCTTCCGAGGAGTGACTGGTGGGTTTGAACCACCAGCCTTCTGGTGAGCAGTCAAGTGCCTTAGGCACTATGCTACCAGAGCTCCTCCCTGCTGCATAGACATACCTAATAGTTCAGCTGTTAGAGGCCATTGTTAAAGAACAGAAAATATATTATTAATGTCTTAGAAGTGTAAGTATTTGAGACCAATGCATATTTTCAATTTTTGCTAGAGTTTCATGGGCCACTTACTAGAAGAAAGGAGTTTCTAGTCATTTAATCTTTATTCCTCCAATTGCTATTAAAAATGTGCTCAAAGTCCCATGCAACTCTTTGGATCCATGGTTTTGAAGACGGTCTTGCTGGGTGCCATCAAGTCCATTTTGACACATGTGCCAGAGTAGAACTGGCCCACAGGGTTTTCTAGGCTGTAATCTTTATAGGTCTTTCTCCTGCAGAGCTAACCTGAAACTTTTTAGTTAACATCCTGGCGCTTAACTGTTGGGCCACCATGGCTGTTTTTGATTACAATAGGCAATGAATAATTTCTAATTGTATTTTCCCACAAAAATTTACCAAGCCCTTCAGAAGTCACAGTGAAACAATAGTGACTCTATCTGGATCTGTCCTTTTTAATCTGTTTGCAGATGTTAAGTTGAGGGTACTTGATGTGCTCACATGACTATTACTATTTTAACTTACCTTAACTCAGTCAGTCCCATGCTAACTCAGAGGGGCTATGCTGGAGCTTGTCGGAGGGATGTGTGTGTGTAATGCGTCAGGTTGCACCACAGGTGAAATGACAGGATAGAGTATGGGTTGTATGTGGAGCTGAAGATCTGAGTATTACTGATGGGCATTTCCCAGAAAGTGAAGAACTCAATGGAGTACAAACAGGATATTGGGCAGAAAACCAAATAATGTAAAAGGCTGAAGATGTTAAATTTATTTTCTCAAGTGTTAGGGGATGTTATCCAAGAACTCTATCTCAAGTACAGCCAGGAAAAGCACCTTTGATCCTGATCCCCAGTCCTTACATGCACGTAGCACCCAGTCACAACTACCATTTGCTCCCGCTTACAGAATAACTTGGTGGAGTCTCGAAGCAAACAGCCCTGAGATAAAAACTACTGTGTCAGGCACTCTTCCTACAAGTTTGGGATTCGGTAGTAAATAGCATAAAATCTGTTTTGTAGAGCTTCCTTTTTAGCAAGGAGTAAGGAGGGGAGATAAATAAGCAAATAAATATATGTTAGGTGATTTTGAAAGGCAATAAAGAAAAATAAGCAATGTAAGGACAGAAAAGGGTTTTGCTTCCTTCCTCTTTAATAGTTGTCATGGATTTCGTTACTCTTTCCAGAAACAGTTGGCTCTTGTTTTTCAGTTCATGTGAACATCATGTCTATTTAAAATTTGTAAAAGGGAACACTATAATTCTGAGGAGATGGCATAAGGGCAGCACTTTTGTATTTTATGGACTTGTTGTTGTTGTTGTTGTTTGCCGTCGAGTCGGCCCCGACTCATAGCGACCCCTCCTTGGGTTTCTGAGGCAGTATCACTACAGAAGTAGGATTGCCCAGCCTTCCTTCCGAGGAGTGGCTGGTGGGTTTGAACCGCCAGCCTTCTGGTTAGCAGTCAAGTGCCTTAGGCACTATGCTACCAGAGGCTAGGGAGACTAAATGAAACTTCTTTAATTATATAAAATACATGTATTTAAAAAAAAAAAAAAATCATTGTAATTGAGTCGATTCTGACTCACAGCGACTCCCATTGAGTTTCTAAGGTGATAAATCTTTACAAAAGAGGATTGGCCAGTCTTCCTTCTGGTTAGCAGTCAAATGCCTTAGGCACTACACCACTAGAGCTCCTTAAAATACATATAGTTCTTTGTATTTTTAACTAAGCTTTTGGTTTATAGTTGGTAAAAATTTCCAACAAACAACTTAGAGTGGTATTCATTTTTTGTTTTGATTTTAAAGTCAAACTTAATGCCTTTGTTGGAAGGAAGACTGGGCACTCTACTTCTGTAGAGATACTGCCTCGGAAACCCAAAGAGGAGTCGGTAGAATCGGAACCAACTCAATGGCAATGAGTTTGGTTTGGTTTGGTTTTTATGCCTTAGAACTAGCGTTTTTCCTAGATCACAACCTCCCATGCCAGAAGGTTGCATTTTTCTGCTCTCCTGTTTTTATGTAGTGCATTCCCTCTTCAATCATTGTTAACAGGCAAAGAAGAGTAAAACCAAAATGCCATCTCTGGTAAAAAAGTGGCAGAGTATCCAGCGTGAGTTAGATGAAGAGGAAAACTCCAGTTCCAGTGAAGAGGACCGGGAATCCACCGCACAGAAGCGAATAGAAGAGTGGAAACAGCAGCAGCTGGTCAGGTAAACAAAATGATCACAGACTGGTGTGAATTGTGGTGGTTGTCGTCATTGTAGAGCAGTCATACTCTTAAAATCACAGCCCTTAGTTAGTTTTCGCTACTCTTCTATAAGCCATATTCACCTGAATTTTAATTCATAGAAGTATTTATTTCCCTATAAACATCATGATCTATCCTTTTTTCAAACTGTAAATATCAGAGGTATAATGCTTACTTCCACTGATAGTCTGTTAGGTGGAGGACTGTCTTAATCCTCTATGTACCTGGAAAAATAGTCATCACCATTTATGTTTAGATCTGATGGACCCTGTCTTTTTAATAAATTTACTTTACAAATCATTTATGGAAGTAACGATACAAAGGCTTAAGAAGAAAACTATGTTAGAGATTTTAACAAGTAAACATACCAAACCTAAATTTCCATAGTTTCCTAGTTTTGAGAGTTTATTGTTTTTGTTGTTTAAAAAAAAAAAACAAACAAAAAAATACCTCTGCCATTGCGTTGATCTGACTCATAGTGTCCCAGAAAGACAGAGTAGAACTCCTCCATGGGGTTTCCAAGGCTGTAAATCTTTACAAAAGCAGTCTGCTTCCTCATTGTCCCACAGAGCAGCTGCTGGGTTCAAACCACCTACTATCAATTGACAGCCGAGTGCTTAACCACTGCACCATCAGGGCTCCCGTAGTTTTGAAGGTTATTGTTAGGTGCCATCAAGTCGGCTCCAACCCATAGCGAGCCTGTGTCCAACAGAATGAAACACTACCTGGTTGTGCACCTTCCTCACAGTCCTAGCTGTACTCGAGCCGGTCATGGCAGCCACTGTGTCAGTCCATCTGTTGAGGGTCGTCGTCTTTTCTGCTGACCCACCAGCTCTGGTGGCGAAGTGACTGAGGCATCTGACTGCTAAGAGAAACTTTTACGAGAACATACTTTATTCTTTCAGTGTGGCTTTAATGGTTATTGGAGCCATGTATACATAAATAAATGTACATTTATGCGTATATAAAATTATAAAGAGTATAGAGTGTTGGGGAGCTCTGGTGGTCTAGTGCCTAAGGCATTTGACTGCTTACGAGAAGGTTGGTGGTTCAAACCCACCAGCCACTCCATGGAAGTAAGACTGGGCAATCTCCTTCCATAGAGATACCGCCTCGGAAACCCAGGGAGGGGTTGCTCTGAGTCGGGATCGACTCAACCGAAGTGAGCTTGAGTTTTTTTTATAGAGTGTCTTGGTTGATCCCTCAGAATTAAGAAATTTGATAAATGTGCTGGTATTTAGCTAAGAAACGTGAACATTTTTATGAATATAGATGTGATATGATAGCTTTTCTGTTCAAGCTTTTTTCTGCTAGGGAGGGAACTTTTATTTTTGCTTTTCAGTGAAATAATCTCCATTCTTTCTTCACAGTGGCATGGCAGAAAGGAATGCTAATTTCGAAGCCCTTCCAGAGGATTGGCGCGCAAGACTGAAGAGAAGGAAAATGGCTCCAAACACATAATGTGGTTTTTTTTTTTTTATGAAAAAATTTTTTTATTTTTAGTATTTGTTTTGTTTTGTGTTCAGTTCAGAGCCTTAACCAGTTTTAGTATTGTCAAACTGTAAATGTTACTGGGGAGAACATTTGAATTTCCTGGGCAAGAGCATATCCATACCAAGTTTTCACATTTGTGAAATGTTATTTTTCGGTTTTGCTGAAGGATGAGGTAATTGGCATTGCTTTCACCTGCTTACCTTTATTTTCATACTGGGAAGTTCAGCATATTCGGTGTATCAACCTCATCGATTTAAACATGTGGCCCATGAGTATGTCAGCTCTGTGAAGGACTCGCTGACAGAGTGAAAGGTTGTCCTGCCTAGAGGCTCATTTAGTTCTTGGTGGCACTCTCACTAACTTCTACTCCAGAACAAGTGCGATTGGGAAGGCAGCTCTGTATTACACCTCGTGAAACTTGGATTCTTGGGATCTTTCTCTGACCTCTTTTCCCCTAAAGTCTCCTGCCCCTAAAGTGCTGAGATCTGTCAACCTTTGCTGACAAATGGCCACACACTTCAGGTTTTTCTCAGTCATTTCACATGATAAATGGGTGGCATATTTAAATTTTAATACAGATAACAGTAGGTGTTCATGTCCTTGATTTTTGAGAGTTTCCCCAAGTAGGTGGCAGTAAATGTAACAAGAGCCACTGTATGTATTAATGTATCTCTGTTGTCTGTTCCAAAATTCATCTCCCTTCTATGTGTGACTATATTCTCCATAAAATTCCAGTATTTAAAAAGCAGTTTACTCTTCTGTACTTCCTATTGTATCACAATCAGGTAAAAGTCACTTTAAACTGAAGAAAAGGCAACTTGTGTTTTAAAGCTGTTTGTATTTCTCCAGTTTTGGGCCTTGTAAATTTGTATATATACACTAATAAAGCTTTTTTATACTTCTGATTGGTTAGCAACTTGTTTTTTCTAATCAAATGCTGTACAAGGTATGTGCAAACAATGATGAACAGCTTTCAGGAAGAGAAATGGCAGTAGGATCTTGAGCTTGAAAGGAATGAAAACAGGCTTCTTGTACCAGGTAGTGTTGTGTGACCTAAATTTTTGGAGCTTATGCCCTATCGAAAGGGTCTGGTGGCACAGTGCTGAAAGCATTTGACTGCTAACCAAAAGGGTGGCAGTTTAAACCTACCAGCCACTCCATGAAAGGAAGACTGGGCAATCTACTTCTGTAAAAATGTACTGCCTTGGAAACCCATTGGAGGTTGCTGTGAGTCGGAATGGACTCAATGGCAGTGGGGGTTTGATTTGATGCAAAACGCAGCCACTGCTGTGGAGTTGGGTCTGACTCATAGCAACACCTCCTTGGGTTTCTGAGGCAGTATCACTACGGAAGTAGCCAACCTTCCTTCTGAAGGGTGGCTGGTGGGCTTGAACTGCCAACCTTCTGGTTAACAAATGCCTGAGGGCACTACCCTATCTAAAACATTAAATCCTAGAAATAATGGAATGGGGTTAACATTTTGAGAAAGTATAGCTTCTTCTGATTATAAAAGTTAATACATACTTAGCATTATATAAAGAAAGTTAAGCAAAGACAACAGTTGGAACACTGACTCTTGTCATATGTTGTTAGATGCCATGAAGTTGTCTCTGACTCACAGCGAGCCTGTGTACATCAGAATGAAAGCGGTGCTCAGTCACTCACCATCCTCACGATCCTAGCTTTGCTTGAGGCCATCATTGCAGTCCCTGTATCAATCCATCTGTTGAAGTTCTTCCCCTTTTTACTGACCCTGCACTTTACCAAGCATGGATAACATGTTGGATTTTGTCATTATGCTAAAGGGGTGACCATTTTGTGCTTAATTGTTTTCTGGTTATTTCCAAAGAGTAATTTGCTGCAAATGAAATGAAAGGCTGTCAACTAGCCATTCCAGCCTTCACTGTCACCTACGTGTCCCAGACTTGGAGGAATTGCTGCACAGCACCAGTGTTTTTCTCAATGGGACTTTTTGTAAATTTGCCAGCTTGATACTCAGAATGTGTGGCTTTAACTTTTTTATTTCTTGGATTTGTCTTTAATTTTGAATTTTTTTTTTCTTAATTGTGATTTGGGTGAAAATTTAGAGTAAGTTCACTCTCCATACAGCAGGTCACATACACTTGGTCTCATAGAAGGTTATTTCAATTCGGCCTATGAGGTGGAGGCACTATAACGTGAAAGGAGAGAGGAAATGTAAATGCATTACTATGCTATAGAACCCCAAACAAGCCTGAAAATAGGTTGAGGGCTAATGGTCTTGTACACATCAGTTCAATTTCAATTCCACAGAGTGGAGCTGCAGTACTATATGAAAGGAATGAATGAAACTGTTCTGCGATGCTGGCCGTCGATTTTTCCCAGATTTAAAACCCCAATAGCTTAACGGTTGCCAGACCCTGGTTTCCCCTACCCACATCCGCCTCTTGGGGGCGGGGCCTGGGCCCCCCGGAACATCCGACCGCCCCGCCCTGCTTCCGCTCCCTCCACGCGGTTGCTAGGCTACTGGCCCCCTCGCGGAAAGCTGTGGCGGGTGAACGCTGCGAGCGTCTCTGCTAAGTGGCCGGCCGCGCCTCTGAGCTTGCCTTGCCCGGGCCTCGCCCGGGCTCTCCTGTCGCCGCGGCAGCCGCGCCCAGCCCTGTTGCCCGGGACGTGGGGCCCTCGCACCCCTAGCTCTGTGCTCCAGGGAAATCCTGCGTCTGACCCTTCAGGAAACTGCCCTTCCCCACTCCTCCCCGCAGCCAGGAAGCCCTGAACCCGAATTCCGCTTTCAGTACCCACTCTCCCGACCTTTCTTTTACATCCATCCCTAGACGACTCCTTTCTTCTCCCTGTCTTTTCCGTTTCCGGCGGCGTCCAGGTTGTGGCATTCCCCCTCCTCAGGGACCGAGAAGCATGGGGCCAGCGAGCGGCCTGGCACCTCCAGCAGAGGAATCAGGAAGGCTTGCGGCCCTCCGGATCGCAGGTGCGCCTCGGGGCCTTCCAGCGGGACCCACCCGCAGCTGGGTGTTTGTCCGAGGGGCTGTCTTGACAGGCGGACGCGCAGGCTTTCCTAAGGAGACGGAACCTAGCTGTAGGGTGGGAGTGGAGGGATGGCGGTATCGGCCGTGTTTTCAGCTGCCCTGTTGTGGTTTGTAGCTGCTGCTGTGTAATCCGTCTACCCTTTTGGAAACTGGGCTCGAGTTGCTGCTGCGTACAGTATCGCTGAGTGGGCTTCAGCGTACCATGCAGAAGTAACATGTTCCCAGCACTGGAAACGGAGCTCAAGCGGGAGGTAGGCACACACCCCTCTCCAGGGACGCCACTGACATCCAGTGCTAGCAGCTGGAGCACGAGGTCGCTTCTGGTGGAGCCCTTTTCCGGTTGGAAACCTTGATCCCCGAGATAGAATGATTTGCATAAATATCTTTCACTAGTTTTGTTTACAGAAAACTTGAGGTCTGTCCTCTGCCACAGAACTTGTGTGGCTTTTGTTAACAGTTCAGTGTCACTTGAAAGACTTTTCCTGATTGACGTGGCCTTTTCTTTCACAGACCCTTCCTGATCCCTATGAGAATTTTATGTACCGTCACCTCCAGTACTATGGCTACTTTAAAGGTAACATCTCCTGCTTATCTAGAATCACCTTCCCTGGCTTCAGGAAGTGAATTGTTTCATTAATTGGTTTATTTGGCAGAGTTGGCAGTCTTGTTTTGTGAGTGGATAGACTAAGCAAGAGAGAAATCAATGAGTTACCTCAGGTTCTTGGACAAAACGGAATTGAATTGGAGTTTTCTGATAACCTATTTCATGTTGCTAATACTAGACCATAGAAAAAATAAAGAACTCAGGCATTATGAATCAGTGTTCTTCCAACAAGCTTTGAAAAATTAGTTGCCTTAATATGAGCCCTCAAAGTAATAAATTGCATCCATTGCTTTTCAAGTCTCTGCCACACTCTGTTTGTT
>NW_006922584.1:237582-246138 GCF_000298275.1 Orycteropus afer afer
AAAGTAAAAAAAAAAAAATCTATCTATGTACATCCTCATATGGATCTGTATGGTTTTTCTTTTAGTGACTCACAGATCCTGCACACAATCTACTTTGGTTTTTTTGCCTCATATCTGAGAGATACTATTTTCATATGAACACAATCACTCTCATTCTTTTTAAAGGTACTTATATCACTCCATCTCATTAATGTATCATAATTAGTTTTTACTTGTGTTGATGGATTGTTTCCACTTTGGTGGTGGTTTCTACTTTTTGTTATTTTGAACATGGCTGTAATGAGCATATTTGTATAGGTATCTTGACAAACTTACGTGAGAAAACCTAAGGTAAATTCTTAGCAGTGGGATTGCTGGGCCAAAGGGCCTGTGTGTCTTCAATTTGAAACCAGAAAGGTGGCAGCAGTTTGCCCTCTAGCCAGCAGGTTCTGAGAATGCCTGTTTACTTACACATTTGCTGGGATGAGTGTGAAAATAGGTGAATATTTTCCCTGTCTTTTAGGTGAAAAACTAGAGTATCTTCTTGTACTGTTGATTTACATTCTTTAATTATGAATGAGATTGAGACTTTTACCATTTTTTTAAGTGTTTGTTTATTTGTGTGTGTGTGTTTTCATTTCCATTAAACCGAGGGGAGAAGATTTAGATAGAAAAGAAGGGGCCCAGGTTGGAGGTGGAAAGCAGTGGGGGGAAATGGGCAGGAAGAAAAAGACAAAGATCTCTAAGACAAGCCGTGCCTCCTCCTTCTTCCCAGGGCCTACTTGCTTATCTTCAGTTGTGCAAAGACAGCGAGAAACCTTGAGCAGAGGTAATGCCTGTCCTTCCACACCAGAAACTCCAAGCTCTTTGAAGGAATTATGTCTTCCCCCTTCTTACTCTGCCCTGTCCTCCAGTGGAGTGTTCTCAGGTAGCACTGGGACCCCCAGCTGATAGGCACTGAGGGCCCTTGGGCCTCTTCTGCCCCGCCTCATTTCCTTTCTTTCTCCCTGAAAGCCTTTTCTTCCTCCTTTTTTCTCATTCTTTCTTTCCCAAAGAGCCCTCCTTCCCTGTCATCTGCCCCTTCTCTTTTCTCTGTGCCTTCCCTTCCCAGCCTTTGTTTTATGGCTCTCTGTCTTTTCAATAATTAATTAGTGACCTGAAATTCCATTTGTAAATTGTTTCAGTGCAGTTAATAACATTTTGTGCACCTTTCTCTGAAATGTTAATGGGTTGATGGGAAGTCCCCCTTCTTGCATCTCAAAACAAAAATAATAAAATACATTAAGTACCTTTATATTCATTTCTGATCTGACACACTTTTGAAATATCTTGGACCCATTAACTTTAAAAACAAGAGAAACTTCCTCTATCTTATTCTAAAGGTTTACAATTAAATATTTAATAGAGTGTGCAAAAATTTAATTTCACATTTATAATTTTGAATTTCTCATCTTAGACTACATCTCCTTTTTGAAAGAGAAGTGTGTTTTAGGATTACACATCTTTGCTAATATTTTAATAACAGTGCTTGAAATTGCTTAGTTGTTACAGTTGAACAGTAAAGTTCTCAAGGAGGAAATGGAAGTGTTCTTTACTCATTCCTCTTCCGTTTGACAGATTCACTTATGCGGTACTCACCTCTTCTTAAGAGCAGACAGCTTCTTTATGATGAGTTGAGTGACATAAAGCCACGTCTTCGAGAACCCCGAGATCTCTTTATACTCTTTTCTAGCAGCGGGCCACTGCTGGCTCCAAGATGGCCAATAGAATGTGAGGTCATCAAAGAAAGCATTCGTCATATTGGTAATATGAATTATATGTGGTGTTACCGCTTTTCTGACTCTCTTATAAGACCTTAAACTTGCAAGTCTGGCATGTTAAAGTATAAGGCATTAGATTACCCTGAAATGATTACAGTCTTGGAAAATGATAAGCACTCAGCAAAATCTAGAGAGACTGGTGTGTAAACTAGAATGCTTCTGAATTTATTGGAATGTTGGAAGGTGAGGATACTTTTCTAGAGACCAAAATATGTAAATATTTATATCTGTTTTTTGTATTTTTCTTGTCTCACTAGTAGTATGCTTAATTAATTTTATTAAGAGTTATATTTTTGTCAGCCTTGGTTATAATTGCTGAAGACATATACCAGACTTAGGTTTACAGCATAATTTTTACTGTTACTAATTATAATTCAAGTTTATTGGAATTTTTTGGGGGGAATAGTGGATACTTATGACATTACTAGTTGTATTGAGCTCTTGGTATAAGTATAATCTTTAGCATTCATTTTACGAAGCATTTACAAGAGTGGTTTGCACTGAAAAGTGGGGACTTTTCTAATTACTGGAACACTTAATGTCCATAAAACATCATGTCTCTGCTTTAGACTGTGCTGAATAAAACACCTTATTTTCTAACTCCACTTTTATAACAGTCATTCAATAAATAGTTTTTCAGCATTTACCATATGCTAAGTACAGTACTTGGTGCTAGAGATACAGTGATAAACAGGATGGTGTTACCCAGAACTTAGGGACTAGTAGGGAAAGTAAAGATATAACCAGGCAATTGCATAGAGTTTGGTGTCTCTGGGAACACCTACCCAACCTTGAAGATCAGAGGTTTCCGGGTGGAGTTGGCATTTAATCTGAGATCTAAACTTTGAGTTAGAAGCGATCCAGTTGAGGAAGGTCAAAGAAAATATTCCAGTTAGAGGAAACACGAGATGAGACTGAAAGTACAGGGAGGAGGTCAGTAGGGGCAGAACCGTTGGCATGTTTGGAAATATGTGGAGCATGTTGAGTTAACACAGAGACTGGGGAGTCCTAAGATCATCTGTCCCTACCCTCTACAGGTTAATCTGGCCAGACAGGAGAGTTTTGCTATTTCCTATATAAGATAGTGATAGCCCTGGTAGCACAGTGGTTAAGTGCTTGGCAGCTAAACAAAAAGTCAGTAATTCAAACCTACCAGCTGCAGCAGTCTGTTCCGTAAAGATTTATAGTCTTGGAAACCCTGTGGGGCAGTTCTGTTCTGTCCCGTTGGATCACTATGAGTCGGAATTGACTCGACAATGAGTTTGATTTTTGTTTTTTCTCAATACAAAAGAACCCTTTGCCATCAAATGGATTCTGAGTCATAGCAACTCTATTGGAAGGAATAGAACTGCTGCATAGGGTTTCCAAGGCTATAAATCTTTATGGAATCACAATGCCACATCTTACTCCCCAGGAACAACTAGTGGGTTCAGACCACCAACCTTTTTGTTAGCAGCCAAATGCTTTGACCGCTGTGCCACCAGAGCTCCTTTTTTTATACATGAGACAATGGAAATAGGTGAGAATTAGATCAAGACAGAATTGCTGCGAGAATTTGGAACTAAGTACTAAGGATACAGGCAAGGAAGGGAAATAAAGTAGGAAAACCGAACTTAATGTTCAAATTATTCTAGTAGTAATCCACTAAACCACCAGATATTCAGAAAAGCAATTTCTTTTCTTTTGGTGAAAATATACACAGCAAAACGTATACCAGTTCAATAGTTCCACATGTGCTACTCAGTGACTGATAACATTCCTCAAATTATGCAATCATTCTTGCTATTCTTTTCCATATTACTTACTGTCTGTCCCCTAAGGCTCCTATCTAATCTTTCCAGTTGCTGCTGTCAGTTTGATCCCATATAGATAGTTCTCAAAAGAGCACAGTGTCAATGCAGACATTTTTTACTACTTAAGCAAAATGGTTGTTTGTGTTTAAGAAGACTTAAGAGGATAGTTTTGGTTGAGGGTTTAAAGATTATCTCAGGGCAGTAGTTTCAGAGGTCGTCCAGTTTCAATGACCAGAAAGCCTAGATTCCATGAGAATAGAAAATAAATTTTTAGAAAATGTCAAGGAACTTTAACAACAAACACCTTATTTGAAAATTGAATTTTCAAAGACTCATCACTCTCTGTTCCCTTAAAAAAAGGAATTAGCATCATCTTTTACTGAATTACATGTTTATATCCCCTTCCCTTTCGTGAGTGGCTGTTACACTTACAACAGTGCTGAGAAGTTGCCCAAATCCCATATGAGAAGTTTCTTTTGGAATTCATTCCTAATGAGAAAGCCTTGTCTTCTAAAACAGTTGACATACTTGTTCCTCTATAATTTAACAAAAAAAAGTATGTAGCAGATTGTGTTTTCCTGACTTTGAGGCAGTTCAGAGCTAAATTCTAAAGATCTATCATAGTAACTCTATTGACTTTTCTGTTGGCATATATTTAGTGATCTTTTTCTTGCTCTTACATTTCAGTCTTCTCTTTAAAGTTGATTATTTCATTGTATGTGCTTTTTGTTAAAAATTTCTTCATAGTCTCTTGGGAAAGAAGCAAGATATAATTTATAAACCACCTAGAAGCTCAGGGTGAAAATTTGGTTTGCCTCAACCAAAGTAGCCATCTGAATAGTTATTATTTTAATTTTATTATATCAGTTCTAATAAAGTACCTTTTCTGTTTTTTATTTTGTGCATTTTCTTTAATGTTTTCTTTCAGAATGGATTCCACCTCAACGGGAATATTTCTATCAACCTACAGGGAATGAAAAGGCACCAGAAATTGTAGGCGAGGAAAAAGGAACAGTTGTCTATCAGTTAGATTCAGGTATTGTCATTACAATGAATAGTGGATCATGACAAAGTTATAATCAATGTATTTTCTATAGTAAAAATGATGCAACAATGTGTAGTTTATTAATAAATTGCTTTTCCAGACCAGACTAAGTGGGAGCCCTGATATTCATGACCAGCCAACTTTCGAATTTTAATAGCTTTTAAAAATGACAGCAGTACATGTTTCTTAATAGTTCTAAGTCCATCTTACAGCTTCTCCTTTGTTCCCTTTCCTGAAAATAAGATGTTGGATCACCTTTGGGGAGCTTGCTTTTCTTTTCTCCACCTCCTGCATGGACGTTAGTGAGTACTATGTTGTGTGTGTATGTGACCATTTACTTGGTGGTTTCGTACAGTAAATTACAGGCTTCCTAGGGATAAAAATCCTGTCTTTAAAAAAAAAATCCAGAACACTGAGCCCAATAACAAAAAGATACACATTCTTCTCAAGGGTATAGAGAAGATTGCCCAGGAAAGACCATAGTCTAGACCATAAGGTAAGTAATATTACATTTGTTATTGTTAGGTGCCATTGAATTGGTTCTGACTCATAGTTACCCTGTATACAACAGAACAAAACAACTGATCTGGTCATCCTCACAATTGTTGCTATGTTTGAGCCCATTTTTGCAGCCACTGTGTTAATCCATCTTGTAATAAATTTAAAATTCATCTCATTGAGGGTAATAAGTGCATCTTGTTGAAAGTAATACATTGAAAACAATTTAAATCAAATAAAATACGATTTTTGATCACAACAAAATTAAATTAGAAATCAACAAAATATGGGAATGAGTGATGATGTTACATTGTGGGGATTGTAATCAATAACAAAAAATAAAATTGTATAAATTGTTGAGTGGAAAACTAATTTGCTCTGTAACCCTTGACCCAAATCACAATAAAAAGTTTTTAGAAAAAAAAAAGGAAACCTGGAAATCCACAAATATTTGGAAATTATACGCCACATTTCAAAATCATGCATAAATTAAAGAAGAAATCACAGGGAGCATTAAAAAAAATATTCTTATCTGTGTGAAAATAAAATTACAGCATATCAGAATTTATGGGACACAGCCAAAGCACTACAAGGAAATCTATGGCTTTAAACACCTGTATTTGTGCAACCTAATGCATCTGAAGTCCTCTAATGTTGGGGAGAGAGGAGAATCAGCATCAACCCAAAGCTGATTCCTATGAGGTGGAGGTTACCTATACCTCTACTCTCCAACCTTTTTACCAGTTCTGACACCAGCTGTCCTCATGGTACTCTCTCTACTTCACTGCTGAGTTGGTAAGTTACTGCAGTTGCCACATAGAACACACAGACCATATTCACAGTTACGTGATTTATCAGGGAAGTAAAAGGCTATAACTTGGGATCAGCATCAACTTGGAAGTAACAGGAACAACTCAGGATACACTTCATCAATCAGTTCCAGTCAAGACAGCTCTCAGCTCCTTCTTAGCCATGCCCACATGCAGGCTACACATCTCAGCTGTGCCCACAGGCTGACCCTGCTCAGGCAAACACTACAGCTCTTTTGGCTCCACCATTAAGTGCCCAGAGGCACTTCACTCCACCAGCAAGCCGCCTGCGTGAAGACATTTTGCTCTCTTGGTGTGTGGGTCGGTGAGACCACTGCATTCCTCTGCTATTTTGTGCAATTTCATACCATCTTCAGTGTTTAAGCATGTTCTCACCTGAGTCTAGGAAGTTCTCAGTGCAAGGACCCCATGTCCAAAAGACACACTCCACTCCCAGCTCTTCTTGATGGTGGTGAGATCTCCTCTCAACCTCTGTGGGTTTGGTCCTTTTAAGCCTAACAGGATGGCAAAACTGATCAATCCCCCAGGTAGTCCACAGACGCCTAGTCTGTATAGCAATCAGCCAATTCCCACAAGAGTTTTGCACACTAATTACATAGTAAAGTGTCCAATCCCTTTGCAAGATTATGGCCTAGCAAATCATCTTGACAGAACTAAGGAACTAGAGTCAGGCCATTTATAAAGAAACTCATTGCACTGCAATTTGAAAAGAAGAAAGATCTCAAATCAATTACCAAAGCAAGCAGAAGGAAATAATAAAGAACTGAAGTCAGTGAAATAGGAAACAGAAAATTTTAATAGAGAAAATCAAACTAAAAGTTGTTTCTTTGGAAACATCTACAAAATTGGCAAAACTTTAGCTAGACCAACTAAGAAAAAGAGGAGTCAAATTATCACCATTAGGAATGAAAGGGGGTGTAACCACCAACAGATTAGGCAACTTACATGAAGTGGAAAAATTCCTACAAAGACAAATTACCAAAACCAACTGAAGAAGAAATAGAAAATACGAGTAGACTCTAATAATAATTTAAAATCTTCCTGTAATGAAAACTCAAGCCCACAGAGCTTGACTGGAGAATTCAATCAAACATTTAAAGGTGGGATAATACTAATTCTTCATAGATTTTAAAGACAAAAGAAATGTTTCTCAATTCTTTTTTATGAGACCGGTATTGCTTTGATACCAAAATGACACAAAGACATTACAAGAAAAGAAAACTGCAAGCAAGCCACTATTCCTCATGATATGGATATAAAGCCTCAAGAAAACATTATCAGACAGTAGAAAGGCCTGTAGGGTGAACAATAATACTAGGAGGGTAGGTACTCAGAACAATCATGCATATGAGATCAAGAGGACAGCATTTGCCCATTGATAGAAAAAAATTAAGTTCAAAGACAAAAACTGAAAGTTAAAAGATGGAAAAGGATATTTTATGCAAATAGTAGCCACAAGAGATTTGGGTTGGCTATAATATCAGACAAAACGGACTTTAAGTGAAAAATTATTACAAAAAGTCACTATCTATTGATAAAAGGACCAGTTCATCAAGAAGATAACAGCAACTATAAACATACATGCACCAAAAAAACAGCCCCAAAATACATGAAGCAAATTGACAGAATTGAAGGGAAAGATAGCTCTACAGTAATAGTTGGAAACTTCAATACACAACTTTCAATAATATGACATAGATCAACAAGGGAATGAGACAAGACAGAGGGCTTGAGTAATAGTACAAACCAACTAAATCTAACATACACACAACTCTCCATCCAGCAACCACAGAATACACATTTTTCTTAAGTGCACATGAATTATTCTCTAGAATAAGCTATATATTAGGCCATAAAACAAGTCTCAGTAAGTTTAAAAAGTTGAAATCATACAAAGTATCTTCAATTACAGTGGAATAAAGCTAAAATTATAAAGGAAAACTGGAAAAGTCACAAACATATGGAAATTAAACAGCATACTCCTTAAAAATCATTGGGTCAAAGAAGAAATTACAAGGAAAATTAGAAAATATTTTGAGACAAATGAAAACGAAAACAACATGCCAAACACAGTAAAAGCAGTTCTCAGAGGGAAATTTATAACTGTAAATGGCTACAATAATAAAGAAGAATGACCTCAAATCAGTAACCTAATTTTACACTTCAAAGAACTAGAAAAAGAAAAACTAAACACAAAACTAGCAGAAGAATGAAAATAGTATTATAGTGGAGATAAGCAAAACAGAGAATAGAAAAATAATGGGATCAACCCAAATCACAATAAAAAATTTTTTAAAAAAAAGAGGTGGGAATCAAAACCAAAAGTTGATTCTTTGGAAATAGCAAAAGTGACAAACCTCTATCTAGTCTGATAAAGAAGATATAAATAACTAAAAGGGGAGAGATTATTACTAACCTTACAGATAAAGAGTATGAATGAATTAATAAAAATTAGAGTTCAAAATCAACACAAAAATTAGTTTCTATACACCAGCAAGGGATATCATAGCTGTTGTCAGATGGATCTTGGCTCAAGGCAAAGAATACCAGAAAGATGCTTACTTGTGTTTTATTGACTATGCAAAGGCATT
>NW_006922584.1:247223-263542 GCF_000298275.1 Orycteropus afer afer
TTTTTTTTTTTTTTTTTTTTTGGCAACGTCCTTTTAAATTTGGGTTTACATGAGTTCAAGCATTCTCTGAGATGCCTAGCTAGGTTATCAATGCACAAAAGAAATGCTCTAACTCCCTAACAGACTTCAAAGAACTACATTGTTGAAAATTAGAAGGCTCTGCAGGGACAATTGAGGATTTGAATACTCCTTTTTGTTAACCTGGAATAGTGTTTATCACATAGATGAGTTCAGTAAATATTTGTTGAATGAATGGGTGCTCAGTGGAGCCTGGCCTAATAAGTCTCTCTTGTCTGCAGTGCCCACCGAAGGTTCCTATTTCACCAATTCCAGAGTGGGAGGCAAGCGAGGAATTATCAGGGAACTTGCTGTCCCGTTGCAAGGACCCGATGATAACACTCTGCTGTTTGAATCAAGGTTTGAGAGTGGGAATCTGCAAAAAGCTGTCAGAGTGTAAGTAAAAAGAGGAACTTCCCAAATGGATGATGATTTGAGTAGTGACTGAGGTTTCTTCAGGAATGATATTAAGAGTCAGGAATGTTTGCCAAAAAAGAGAGAAATGAGGGCAAACGGTTATGAGGATGAAGCAGAAGAATGGAGTAGTTAAGAGTCAGATTTTTCCCAGACCAAGATACTGTCTAAATTGTTTCTTCTGCTTATAAAAAAAAATTAGTGCTCATTTAAAATGTTGTTGTTGGTAGATTCCGTCAAGTTGATTCCAACTCATAGTGACCCTTTGTGCAACAGAAGAAAACACTGCCCAGTCCTGCACCATCCTCACAATCCTTGCTATGCTTGAGCACTTCATTGTAGCCGCTGGGTCAGTCTTATCTTGTTGAGGGTCTTCCTCTTTTTTGCTGACCCTCCACATTACCAAGCATGATATTCTTCTCCATGGACTGGTCTCTCCTGATAACGTCACCAAAATGCAGAGACGAAGCTTGCCATCCTTGCTTCTAAAGAACATTCCAGCTGTAACTCATCCAAGACAGATCTATTCATTCTTCTGGCAGTCCATGGCATATTCATTGTTCTTCACCACACCATAATTCAAAGACATCGAATCTTCATCAGTCTTCCTTAGCTGTTGTCCAGCTTTGCATGCATGTTGAGTCAGGTGCATCATATTTTTCAAGTGACGTCTTTGCTCTTTAACAGAGGTCTTTGTGGCAGATTTGCCCACTGCAATACGTCATTTGCCTTCTTGACGGCTGCTTCCATGGATGTTGATTGTGGATCCAAGAAAAATGAAATCCTTGACAACTTCACTCTTTTCTCTGTTTATCGTGATATTGTTTATTGGTCCGATTGTGAGGATTTTTGTTTTGAGTTGTAATCCATACTGAAGGCTGTGGTCTGTTCTTCATCCGTGTTTCAAATCTTCTTCACTTTCAGCAAGCGAGGTTGTGTCAGCTGCATATTATAGGTTGTTAATGAGTCTTCCACCAATCCTGATGTGGCAGTCTTCTTCATATAGTCCAGCTTCTTATATTATTTGTTCAGCATACAGATTGAATAAATATGGTTAAAGGATACAACCCTGACACACATCCTTCCTGATTTTAAACTCCACAGTATCCCCATGTTATGTTTGAATGACTGCCTCTTGGTCTATGGATATAACGTAAAAAGCTCAAGTCTTATAATTATACCTGCCTAATACAGCTACTAAGGAGCTCTGGTGGCATAGTGGATAAAGCATTTGGCTGTTAACCAGAAAGTCAGTGGTTCAAACCCATCAGCTGCTCTGCAGGGGCAAGATTAAGCAATCTACTTCAGTAAAGATTTATAGCCTTGGAAATCCAACAGGGGTCTCTATGAGTTGGAATAGATTCAATGACAGTGGGTCCCCCCCCCATTATGGCTACTATTAAACAGTTTGTCATATACACCTTATTTTCTTTATGTGAATGTGTATGTGTAATGTAAGTAACTCTGGTGACATAGTGGTTAAAGCATTTAGCTGCTAACTAAAAGGTTGGTGGTTTGAACCCACCAGCCATTCTGCAGGAAAAAAATGAGGCAGTCTGTTGTCCGAAAGATTTCCAGCATGGGGCAGTTCTACTCTGTTGTAAGGGGTTGCTATGAGTCAGAAACGACTGGATGGCAACAGGTTTATTTTTTTCTTGTGTAATATATGCAAATTATATATCTCTAAAAATAAAAAATAGGGTAATGTTACACATACCATTTTGCAAGTTTCTTTTCTCACTTAAAAAATTTTAGGTCTTTTTCTATGTCAGGACCACATATCTGCCTCTTTATTTTCAATAATACATGTAATTATGTTGTATAGATATTCCATACCTTATTTACTCTGCCCTCATTGATAGGAAATTGAGATGTTTAATTTAATTAATTAATAAAGTTAATAACCTTATGCATTTATATTATTAAGTATTTTTGGTTTTATGGGCTAAATTCCTAGAAATGAAATTGTTGAGTCAAAGATTTTAAACCTTTTAAGCTCTCCTTAGAAGAGAGAATGGCGAGACTTATCTCATACTTTGGTTTTGTTGTCAAGAGGGACTAGTCCTGAACAAGGACATTATGCTTGGTAAGGCGGAGGGTCAGCAAAAAAGGGGAAGACTCTCAATGAGACAGATTGACACAGTGGCTTCACCCGTGGGCTCAGGCGTAGCAATGTTGGGAGGAGAGCACGGGACCAGGCAGTGTTTCATCCCCTTGGACATAGAGTTACTATGAGACAAAACTAACTCGATGGCACCTAACAACAACAACAGTTATTGCCAAGTTGTCCTGCAGTGAGATTTCTGTTCAGTCAGCAGAGAATGAGTGCCTTTTTCCCCGTGCTGGAATACTGATCAGATAGAAGGGAACATGGCATCTTATTTTAATTTGCATTTCATTAATTATACATGTGGGTAAGTACCTTTTCATGTATTTATTGGCCATTTGTATTTCCTCTTCCACTTAGTTCTGCTTCTTTTAAGCAAGCCAAATTCATTCCAGAGCTGCCCTGTCGTCTTTAAACAATTGATGAGCAGAGATAAACATAACACTGGAGACTTCAGGGTCTCCTTTGGCCATGGTGGTCTCCATGATGCAGCTAGCAGCCCACAACGCCCTGGTTCCACTACTATTAACCATGTTTCAGAAGAATGTATTAAAGTGGTTAGAAACTGCTCCTGGTCACTCTGGAGAGACAGCCAGGAAGCCACAGAGCTCCCAAGCATCCTGTACAGCAGCATACATTGTTGGGACTTTTCCTGTCCCACTCCAAATATATTGCCCTTCCCCAAGTTCCTGCTAGCCTAATATGTAGCTTGAAGAACTAGGTAAATTAGAAAATATATGTTTGATTATTTGATACCAAGTTTTTCTGTAGTAATAAGATCTATTTTTAGCAGGGAAAAGCTGTATTTTCCCTGCTGTCTTTTTTGGGGGGGTTGTCAGGTTACAGAAATATTCTTCAATTTTCTCCATTACAGAGCCACCTATGAGTATGAACTTACCTTGCAAACTGACCTCTACACAAACAAACACACTCAGTGGTTTTATTTTCGAGTTCAAAATACCAGAAAGGATGTCACCTATCGATTCACCATCGTCAACTTGCTCAAGCCCAAGAGTCTTTACGCTACAGGGATGAAGCCACTCATGTACTCCCAATTGGATGCCAAAACTCACAACATTGGCTGGAGGAGAGAGGGAAATGAAATCAAGTACTATAAGAACAACACAGATGACAGGCAGCAGCCCTTCTACTGTCTGACATGGACCATTCAGTTTCCGCATGATCAGGACACTTGCTTCTTTGCACACTTCTACCCATACACATATTCTGATTTGCAGTGCTTTCTCCTGTCAGTGATAAACAACCCTGTCCAATCCCAGTTCTGCAAGCTCCGTACTTTATGCAAGAGCCTAGCAGGAAATACCGTCTACCTGCTCACCATCACCAACCCATCCCAAAGCCCTCAAGAGGCAGCTGCAAAGAAAGCCGTGGTCTTCACTGCGAGGGTCCACCCTGGGGAAAGTAATGGCTCCTGGATTATGAGAGGCTTTTTGGACTTCATCCTTAGCAACTCCCCAGATGCCCACCTCCTCCGAGATATCTTTATCTTCAAGGTGGTACCCATGTTAAATCCAGATGGAGTGATTGTGGGGAATTATCGATGTTCATTGGCTGGAAGGGACTTGAACAGGCATTACAAGACCATTTTGAAGGACTCTTTCCCTTGCATCTGGTATACCAGGAACATGGTCAAGAGGTGAGAGCCTTTATCCAT
Organism: Orycteropus afer afer; assembly: GCF_000298275.1. NCBI lineage: Eukaryota > Metazoa > Chordata > Mammalia > Tubulidentata > Orycteropodidae > Orycteropus > Orycteropus afer. Next base: position 251,477 of record NW_006922584.1, read on the forward strand.
TGATCTGTGTGTGAATGCTCTGAGAGCTCGCACCAGTAGCCCCCATCTGATGCATATGAACTTTCTTCCAATGCTGTAGGAATACAGAGTGGCTTCAGAGGTAGTCTTTACTTTCTCTTGCAGTCACATGGGTTTATTAATTTTTAAACTTCTAACCCCAAGCTTATCTTTGGGTTGAAGCTGGGCATACAGCTTTTTAGCCAGTAAAGTCATTTCACTGATAAGTGAATTAATTAAGTGGGAAAGTTCAGCGGCCAGCGGAGTTCATAGGTCTTCATTTAATCTTCACATTCACTCTGTGAGATGACTACAGGCAATATTCCCATTTGCTATATGAGGAAATGGTGGTACAAAAAGGTTAAGTGACTTGCCCAAGGCCACACAGGTAGTGACAGAGTAGATATTTGAACACAAGCTATGTTTTCAGAGTCCCGGTTCCTTATCACCACTTTGTATTGTCTCTCATCAGGAAAGAAAAATGAATCAGTCAGTCAGAAATTTCCAAGCTCTGTGTGAAAGCAGTTGAGCACCCACCTTAAAGGAACTTCCATTTCACTAGAAACAAAAATACAGAATACAGGAATGTGTGAATGCATGCCTTCTAACCTTTAAGAAATAGAAGGCCCTTTAGGTTAGCTTTAGTTGAGCAGGTTTAATTTGAGGCAATAGCAGACAGTTAAGAGGTAAAGAAGCCTGAGCCTAGTAGGAATTATGTCTATGGGAAAGGGTGGGAGCAGTGTGGGTCTGAAAGCAGAGTGACCAAGAGCATGTGTATGAGCATGTGTTTGGGAGTGGCCACAGGCCTGGGTTTGAGACCTGCTTTTACTACTGGATGGCTCTGTGACCTTGGCCAAGTGATTTAACCTCTCTGAGCTTCATCTTCCTCCTATGAGGAATGGCTGTATTAATATGTGCCTGTGTGGTTACTGTGAGGATGAAATGAGAGAATCCATGTAACCTACTTAGCATAACACCTGTTGTTGTTGTTGTTGTTATGTGCCGTCGAGTCGGCCCTGACTCATAGCGACCCCTCCTTGGGTTTCCGAGGCAGTATCACTACGGAAGTAGGATTGCCCAACCTTCCTTCCGAGGAGTGGCTGGTGGGTTTGAACCACCAGCCGTCTGGTTAGCAGGCAAGTGTCTTAGCCACTATGCCACCAGAGCTCCCAGCATAACACCTAGCACATTGTAAATGTGTGTCACTAGTGGCCATTATTGTTATCATTCTCTTCATCCTTTCAGTCATCATCATGGAGAAAGTGAACATTCTGGGTAGGTTGGAATAAGTGTCCTGGGCCAGCCATTTTACAGATTTCAAGAAATAGAAGTCCCTTAGGCTAACTGTAGTTGAGCAGGTTTAATTTAAGACTACAGCAGATGGTCAAGAGGCAAAGAAGACTGGGCCTCATAGGAATTGGCCCTGGAAAGTCAGGAACTAAGGCTCTGCCTTTTTCATCCCTACAAGTACAGCCTCTCTGCTTCTCCCCACGTCTGTGCCAGCATGAGCTTTCTCTTCCACCTCCTTACCAACTCATATGGCCTACCCTGTGCCCCTTTCTACATCAGGACTTTTCCATGTCAAGTCCCTCTAACTGGTGGGGGTGACAGTGCTGGTGACATGTTTACAGTAGTGGCTGAGGTTGGGGTAGGACTGCTATGGAGAGGGCTTGGACAAGCCAGAGACCCCAGATAAGAAGGCACTTCAACAGGGAAAGGGATATGACCAAGGCCTCAGAGGTGGGAGGTGCTTCCCTGTGGCATACCACTTTGCATAGACATTTGAAGCTAGAGGGTAGGAAGATATAATATTGTCTAGAAATGGTGTTTAGTCTAATGCAAAAAATACTAAGGCCGTTGGGAGTTGAAATGTTCTTAGGAGGGAGAGATAGCAACAGCCATACTGAAGGAAGGGATTCCAAAAGATCCTTAGAGTATTCTTGATTATTCACGTGCATTTGATGTGCACTGAGTCCTTTGTTTGCTCCTCCCCTGCCCCATAGACTTCTTGAAGAAAGGGAGGTTCTCTTATACTGTGATTTCCATGGGCACAGCCGCAAGAATAATATCTTCTTGTATGGCTGTAACAACAACGATCACAAGTACTGGCTTCATGAACGAGTCTTTCCTTTAATGTTAAGCAAAAATGCACCAGACCAGGTAAGCATGTTTTCTGTCCATTGACTAAGGGAGAAGGAAACTCAGTGCTTCTATATGTGATGTTTGATACGCCATTTTGTGTCTCATTTTATTATACAGTGAGACCTGTGAGAGCCGGAATTCACAGGGACGCCCTTGTTTTTCTAGGTCTTACAAGTTTTCTACCTTTGGCAGGGTGCAGTCTTACCACTTTCTTATCATTTGTTTCACTAGAAAGTACTTGAGTTTTCCTTTGAAACAAGACAGGTTTCTGCTTTACATAGGCTCTGGTTTTCATAGGTTTTCCTGTACCAGCAACCTGGACTTCAGGAATTTAGGAAGGTGTGGCTTTAAAAATTGCTCTGTGTCCATCAACTGATGAATGGATAAACAAAATGGGGTAATGGAGTATATCCCCACACCAGCATATTATTCAGCAATAATAAAAAAAAAAATCAAATACTGATACATGTTCCAGCACAGATGAACCTTCCTTGAAAACATGCTGAGTGAAAGGAAGCAGCCACAAATGACCACATATTGTATGGTTCCATGTGTATGAAATACCCAGAAGAGGCAAATCCATAGAGCATTTTTGGAAGGCAATGAGTGATTGCCTAGGGCTGGTGGGAGGACTGTGGATTGGGAGGTGGCTACTGATGGGTACAAGTTTCTTTTTTGGGCAATGAAAATATTCTGAACTTAGATGGTTGCACAACTCTGTGACTATACTTAAACCATTGACTTGTCTATTTAAAATGGGTGGATTTTAAGGTCTGTGAATTATATCTCAGTAAAGAGGGTTTAAAAAAAAATTGTCTGGTGACTTCTCTTGGTACGTAGAGTTGTCTGTAGTCTTTAATCTTATGACAGCAGTGCAAGAAGGGATTGAAGGGCAAACAGTATGCTAACATTACATGAGCCCTCATAGAAAAGTTTACATAATACAAGATAACAAATAACTGTCCGACATTAAAAGGCTAATGAGAACAACTTAAAATTTTTAATAATTGGCAGAGCTCTGTGACAGTTGGGCGTATACAGAATATCTTCATTGACTTAGAAATTGGTTTTTAGCATCTTGAATAGATTTATCTAACATAACTGTCATTAGAGAGAAGAAACTAGGTTGGGATTAGAAAAATGTTTAAATGATAGTGCAAATTTTCTCATGTAAAGGTATATGAGACACATGTTTAGTGAGAAACCACTACCCTCGTTGATAAAAAGAAGGCATTAGGTAGACTCTTCAACCTTCCTTCCTTCCTCTTTTCTTTCACGCCTGTATTCCTTAGTATTTCATGGAACATACTTTAGGAAATAATATATATACACCAGGGGAACCATCCTTGTATCATATTAATGAATCTTAGACATTCTTACGTTTGCCCCTTTATAATTAACAGAGGATTTGGATTTCTCTCCAGTTCTCTTTTCATAGTTGTAATTTTAAGGTCCAAAAGTGCAAGGAAGGAACAGGACGGGTTGTGATGTGGCGGATGGGAATCTTAAACAGCTACACCATGGAGTCTACCTTTGGCGGGTCCACCCTAGGTAAGCTCTTTGGATGTCATAGGCCAGGATGGCAAGGGAAAGCCAAGCAGAGCCCCTGAGGAGACAAAATCCTTTTGACTGTTGCAGAAATAACTGACATTGAGAAGTTCTTATGTGACTTATGCTAAACGTGAGTACCCAAAATATGAATGTGAAGTCTAATACTTGAGGGGCGCTATATAATACGGTGGTTGATAAGGCTCTGGAATCAGAGAGATCTGAGTTTGAATTTCAGCTCTATTTACAAGTTGTGTGATCCTAGGTTAGTTACTTAACCCCTTTCAACCTTGTTTTCCTTTAACTGACAATAATAATAGTACCTGCATTACAGGTAAAATTGTCCCCCCTTAAGGAGCTCTAGTGGTATAGTACTTAAGGTATTTGGCTGCTAACCAAAAGGTCAGCACCTACTCTGCAGAAGAAAGATGGGGCAGTATGCTTCCATAAAGATTTACAGGCTTAGAAACCCAGTGGGGTCACTATGAGTTGAAATCTACTCAATGACAGTGGGTTGGGTTTGGTTTTGGAGTGCCCCTTATCCAAGGTTTTGCTTTCTGTGGTGTCAGTCACGCACAGGTAACCATAATCCAAAAAAACATTTAAATTATGCACCATTCTGAACAGTGTGATGAAATCTCCACACCATCTCACTCTGTCCAGGATCCAGCCTCCTCCTTCTTCGCTGGGTGCAAGCCTGGAAAACACTGTTGGGTGAACAGCTGTGCTGCACCCAGGACACCCTGAATATCTGTCATATGTAGGAAAAGCAGTAACTCAGTTTCAGGCAGTTCCAGACGTCTGCTGGGGGGGACTTAGAGCATATCCTGTGCAGGCGAAGAGGGACGACTGTATAATGTAATGGCATTATTGCTGCTGTTAGGTGCTGTCAATTCCATTTCAACTCACAGCAACCCCCTATGACAGATTAGAACTACCTCATAGAGATTACTAGTCTGTAATCTTTAAAGAAACAGATCGCCAAGTCTTTCTCCCATGGAGCCGCTGGGTGGATTCCAACTGCTGACCTTTTTGGTTAGCAGCTGAGTGCTTAACCATTGGGCCACCAGGGTTCCTTGTGTAATGGGATGTTGTTTTAGGTGCCCTCAAGTCAGTTCTGACTCGTAGTGACCCTACGTACAACAGAATGAAACACTGCTTGGTCTTGCACCATCCTCAGTCATTGCTGTGTTTGAACCTATTGTTGCATCCACTGTGTCAGTCTGTTTCATTGAGGGTCTTCCTCTTTTTCGCTGACCCTCTACTTTACCAAGTATGATGTCCTTCTTGAAAGACTGGTTCTTCCTGGTATTATCCAAAGTACGTGAAACGAAGTCATGCCATCCTTTCCTCTAAGGACCATTCCAGCTGTACTTCTTTGGAGACAGATTTGTTCATTCTTCTGGCAGTCCATGGTATATTTAGTATTCTTTCCCAACACCATAATTCAAAGGCATCAATTCTTCTGCGGTCTTCCATATTCATAGTCCAGCTTTTGGATGTATATGAAGTGATGAAAACACCATGGCTTGGGTCAGGTGCACCTTAGTCTTCAAAGTGACATCTTTTCTTTTAAACACTTTAAAGAGGTCTTTTGCAGCAGGTCTTTCTATTGCAATACATCAGTTAATTTTTTTTTTATTGTGATTTGACTGAAAGTTTACAGAGCAAATTCACTTTCCATACAGCAGTTCACATACACTTTCTCTCATGACATTGACTATAATTTGCCCCAATGCAACAGCTCCCCTTTCTCTTCCTCCCCATAGTTAGTTACCTCTTCCCTGTGTCCTTCCCTCCAGCCCTCCTGAGCTATGATCCCTGTGCATACACAGCCCTTCTATTCTCCCATGATTGTTCTCTCCAAGGAGTGTATCTGCCTAGTGTAAATGTTCACCTCATATGCCTGTCTTTTGTTTGGCTGTAAGCCACAGGAGTGGGTTCAATTCCAGACCTGAAGGGCAGCTAGTGGCCATAATCTCAGTGGTTCCATTAGGCTCTATCAGACCAGCAAACCTGGTCCCTTTTTTTTTTCCCAAATGATTTTGAGTTTTGTTCCACATTATTCTCCCACTCTATCCAGGATCTCCTACTACATAGATCCCCCTCCAAGTGGTTGACAGTGGTAGCCGGGCACCATCTAGTTCTTTAGGTCTCATAGTCATATAGACTGAGGATCGCATGATGTACCAGTCGCTTGGACTAATTGTTTCCGTGAATCTTTGGTGTTCTTCATTCTTCTTTGCTCTGAATGAGGAGAGACCCATCATTGCATCTAGATGGCTGCTTGCAAGCGTTTAAGATCCCAGTCGCTACTCACCAAAGTAGGAGGTAGAACAATTTTTTGTGTAGTCTGTTATGCCAGTTGAGCTTAATGTCCCCTGCAACTATGGTCCCGAGCCCACAGGTTCAACTACTCAGTCCTTCGGGGTAGCTGGCTGTGACCAAGAAGTGACTACAGCCTTGACCTTTGTCAGCTCTGCTATATACCTGGGAATTCTTACAGAACATACCAATACACTTGTAGAAACATTGTCTGCCAACCCCTTGGGCACACTCCCCCCTGCAGAGACATACCTAATAGTTCAGTCTGTTAACCCATCTGTCCATCCGTATAGCCATGTTTGCCTTCACTGACAACACAGTACTGTAGTGCAAAAGGGTTCATCTTTGTTGTCTGTACCTCCCGTGTACCTTTATACGTCTTCCTCTTCCTCAGTGCCACCATGTTGATCACTCACCTTTGGTACATTGCCCTTCTCTTCACCCAAATCAATACTTGTCTCTACCTATCTAATGGGAGCTCTGGTAGCATAGTGGCTAAGACACTTGCCTGCTAACCAAACGGCTGGTGGTTCAAACCCACCAGCCACTCCTCGGAAGGAAGGTTGGGCAATCCTACTTCCGTAGTGATACTGCCTCAGAAACCCAAGGAGGGGTCGCTATGAGTCAGGTTTGACTCGACGGCACATAACAACAACAACAACAACCTATCTAAGAGTGTTTCCTCCCCTCCCCTCCCACCCCTGGTGACCAACAAAGAAAATTTCCTTCCATTTATAAACCTTTCCTTGACTTTTTATAGTAATGGACTAAAACAATGTTTGCCCTTCTGTGATTGACTTATTTCACTCAGCATAATGTCCTCCAAGTTCATCCACATTATGCGGTGTTTTGCTGATTCTAGGTTATTCTTTAGGGTTGCATAGTATTCCATTGTGTGTATATACCATAGTTTGGTTACCCATTCTTCAGTTGATGGACACCTACGTTGTTTCCATCTTTTGGCTGTTGTAAATAGTGTTGCAATGACCATGAGTGTGCACATGTCTGTTCTTGTCCTGGCTCTGACTTCTTTAGGATATATACCTAGTAATGGAATGGCTGGGTCAAATGGTATTTCTAATTCCAACTTTTTAAGGAATCACAATACTGCTTTCCACAGTGGTTGTACCATTTTATAGTCCCATCAGCAGTGTATGAGACTCCAATCTCTCTGCATCCTTGCCAGCATTTGTTATTTTCTGTCTTGTTGAACTTTGCTGCTAGTGCTAGGGCAAGATGGTATCTCATTGTTGTTTTGATTTGCATCTCTCTAAAAGCTCTGGTGGCATAGAGCCTAAGGCACTTGATTGCTAACCAGAAGGCTGGCGATTCAAACCCACTAGCCACTCCTCGAAAGGAAGATTGGGCAATCTACTTCCATAGTGATACTGCCTCGGAAACCCAAGGAGGGGTCACTATGAGTCAGTTCCAACTCAACAGCACATAACAACAATACCACCAAACAACAATGGTTAATGATTGTGAGCATTTCTTTATATGTTTGTTGGCCACCTGAATATCCTCTTTGGTGAAGTGTCTATTTATGTCTTCTGCCCATTTTTAAATTGGATTATTTGTCATTTTGTTGTTGAGGTGGTGGAGTTGTCTATAGATTCTAGAGATAAGTCCCTTGTCAGATATGTCATTGCCAAATATTTTTTCCCAATATGTAGGTTCTCTTTTGACTCTTTTGGAGAAGTCTTTGGAAGCACACAAAAACTTAATTTTTAGAAAGCCCCATTCATCTAGTTTCTCTTCTGCTGTTTGTGCTTTTTGGATTATACTTGATAGTCTATTTATGCCATATATTAAGGCCCCTAAATTTGCCTCTAGTTTTTCCTTGAGGAACTTGATAGTTTTAGGTTTCACATTTAAGTCTTTGATCCATCTGGAGTTAGTTTTTGTGTATTAGATGTTAGGTACAGATCTTGTTTCATTTTTCTGCAAATAAATATCCAGTTTTGCCACCACCATTTATTAAACAAACCTTCTCTTCCCCATATAATGGATTTTGGCCCTTTTTCAAAGATCAGCTGACCAGAGGTCGAGGAATCTATCTCTAGGTTCTCAATTCTATTCCGTTAGTCTATGTGTCTGTTATTATACCAAAACCAGGCAGTTTCGACTACTATGGCTGTATTGTAGGTTTTGAGATCCAGCAGCGTGAGACCTCCTCCTTTGTTCTTCTTCAATAGTGCTTTGCTTATCCAGGGTCTCTTTCCTTTCCATATAAAGTTGGTGATTAGTTTTTCCATATCCTTAAAGAGTCAGCTGATTTCTTGACTGCTGTTTCCTTGGATGTTGATTGTGGATCCTTTACAACTTCATTCTTTTCTCCATTTATCGTGATGTTGCTTATTGGTTCAGTTTTATGTTGAGGATTTTTGTTTTATGTTGAGGTGTAATCCATACTGAAGACCATAGTCTTTGATCTTCATCAGTAAGTGCTTCAAGTCCTCTTCACTTTCAGCAACCTCTAGGGGGGTCATCTGCATATCTCAGGTTGTCAATGAGGCTTACAGTCCTGATGCCACTACTTCTTCATATAGTCCAACTTCTCAGATTATTTGCTTAACATACAGATTGAAAAAGTATGGTGAAAGGTTAAAACTGTGATGCATACCTTTTCTGATTTTAAACCATGCAGTATCCCTTTGTTCTATTTGAACCACTGCCTCTTGGTCTATGTACGGGTTCCACATGAACATAATTACGTGTTCTAGAATTCCCATTCTTTGCAATGTTATCCATAATATGACATCACCGTGAGCCACACAGTCAATGTCTTTGCATAGTCAATAAAACACAGGTAAACATCTTCCTGATATTCTCTGCTTTCAGCTAATATCCATCTGACATCAGCAGTGATACCCTTCATTTCATGTCCTCTTCTGAGTCTGGCTTAATGTGAGAGTAGACTTGGCATAGTGCATCCCACAGAATAAGAACTCCAGGATTACAACCATTATGACTGCAAACATTTTTTATTGTCAAAGATGCTTCTGAACTAAACTGAAAATAGAAAGAAAGCTATCCAGAAACAATATTTTAGAAACAGAGATATTTTTAATGAGATATTCATAAATTGGATTTACATTCAGTCATTAAGATTTAATAAAAATGTTTATGGGTTTTTTTTCCAGGCAGTAAAAGAGACACTCACTTTACTATCGATGATCTGAAGTCCCTAGGCTATCATGTCTGTGACACCCTTCTGGATTTCTGTGACCCTGACCAAACCAAGGTAAAAATGGGGCTTTGGGAAATGGAGTAATGCCCCCTGACCAGCTACTGCTGGGTCCAAAGTCAGTTCATGGGATTACAGATGATCTTTCTTTTCTTCTTCACATTTTTTTGATGTTTTTATCATCAAAGAAATAGTAAAGCCCAAGCCTATACACTCCCAGCAAATGATAAGCCCTCATAATTCACCAAGAGGATAGAGACCATCCGGCACGCTTTCCCTCAGCACACCTCTCCTTACCCATGGCAGCACCAAGTCTTACTTCCTTTTCTCTTATTTCAGAAAAGCAGGTGCCCTTTCTCTTCTTCAAATCCAGCACTGCCCCTTTGTATACTTGGTGACCTCCCCTACAGCTTCCCTAGGTCTTCCCTCGTTAATTACAACTTTATGATAATAAAGTTAATATTATTATTAACTTTTATTAAATAGTTCATAGTTATTAAATAGTTAATATTGTTATTAACTATTTAATATTATTATTAACTTTTTTGGGTGAAAGTTTAGAGAGTAAACTGATTTTCCATTCAACAATTCATACACATTTTATTTCATGACACTGATTACAATCCCCACAATGTAATAGCACCCTTCCCACTTCCTTCCTGTGGTTACCATTCCCCTTGTCCTTCTCTCCTGTCTGTTCCTGTCTTCTGAGCTTTACCCCTGGGCAAATGCTGCCTTTTTGATCCTTTATGTTTGTTTGTCCTAAGGAGTACATACTCCTTATGTATTAATTACCTCTTCTCTTTTCTGTGTCTGCAGTTTTTTCCTCTTCTTCTCCTCAACTGCAAATGTTCCCAAGCTGCCCATGTCCTAAAACACAAATACAGGTTTCCTTTGGCCTTTTTCTCTATTTCCCTTCATCACTCAGCTTCTTAAAAGGGAATCTGTACTCGTGGTCTCTAACTTACCTCTCATATGCTTCCAGAAATGTTGGCCCTGGGAGTGTTATTGATATGCACCACCCTGGATACAATTGTTTAATAAAAAAATGTTTAAAGGAGAATCTGACCGCACTGTGGCCTGTTAAATCTTCCTTGCCATAGCAAACATCTGAACAATCCCATTCTGACATTTCCTTCCTTGTTCCTCAAAGTCCTCACGTAAAGCAGGCCATCACATTGATTAAGAAGTTTATTCTAGGCCAGAGAAAAGTGCCTAAAGCAATGCTTATTGTTGTCCTGCCCTGAAAAAAAAATCTGCACGTTCCTACAGCTCATGGAATTTGGCTGTTAAGATACCCTTAGTAGCCGAGGTTGAGGCTTATTCATCTTTGTGCCCCCAGCAATAAGTAAAGCATCTGTCTTTCAGAGTATAGTTAGTAAATCTTTGATTGAAGAAAGCCCACTGCTATCAAATCTGTTATGACTAATAGCGACCCTGTAGAGCTGAGTAAAACTTCCCCATAGAGTTTCCAAGGCTACAGATCTTTACAGAAGCAGACTGCCTCATCTTTCTCCTGTAGAATGGCGGGTGGGTTCAAACCACTTTCAGCAGCTGAATGCTTTAATCACTGCACCATCAGAGGTTCAGAGGTAATATTTGACAGCTAAATAAATAAATGATCAGAAACAGTTCTTTATTTCACCTCCACAGTTCACACAGTGTCTGGCAGAGCTTAAAGAACTTTTACAACAAGAAATTAATAAGAAATTCAATGAACTTGGGCAAGACACGGATTTAGAAGGAGGTTGGAGTGACATCTCTTTGTCTGACATTGAATCCAGGTGACAACTTTATTTCAAAGTAAAACCAGAGAAGTTCTATCTTTTAAAAAAGTTTTCTTTTAACTTTTTAAAAAATTTTGTTGGTTCTGTATTTTTGGTTGGGTTGAGTTGGGTTCATTGCGTGGTTTCAGACCTCAGGGTCAAGAAGTTGAATAAATCATACTTCTCAGTCATGGCACACTTCGGTGCATTTAATTCCTTCAACAGCTATGTTTTGAGTGCCTGTTCCTTGCCAGGCTCTGTTCTAGACACTAGAAAGGGTTAGAGAGCAGGACAGACACTTTGTGTAGGGCCTCGTAATACAATGCAACCACTGCTGTGGAGTCGGATCTGACTCATAGCAACCCCTCCTTGGGTTTCCGATTCTGTTTCACTACGGAAGATTGCCCAGCCTTCCTTCCGGGGAGCGGCTGGTGGGTTTGAACCACCAGCCTTCTGGTTAGCAGTCAAATGCCATAGGCAATATGCCACCAGAGCTTCCTCATAAGCCACCATAAATAAAGCCTTTGGCTGTTACTCTAAGAGAGATAGAAAGCTTTTGGAAGGTTTTTAGTAGAGAAGTGTTGTGATATGACTAGTTTTTCATTTTACAGGAATACTCTGCCATGTGAAAAACAGATTATAAGGGGCAAAATTCAAAACAGGGAGGCTATTTAGGAGGCCAGTACAGTAACACAGGTGAAAGGTGATGGTGGCTAGACCATGGTTGTGGTGGTGGAGAGGTGTGAATTGGTCAGATTGTGGATATATTTTGAAGTTATAACCATTAAGATTTGTTTATGAGTTGGATATAGGACATCAGAGAATTGAGGAGATGAAGGGGAAGGAGACAGTTTGTGGGTGAGGACTTTAGATTAGTCTATATGTGTATCCAAAACTTTGGAAAAGAGTTATAATAGTCCCGGTCTCTGATTTGTAGATTCCTTATTATTAAATCTATTTATCTATACAGTCAGCATATTTTTACAAAGTTACCTGGTAGGTTTCTGGCCCTCTAAGTAGTTTTTAGTAGAGAAACTACCAGACTGTTCCCAAACAAATCACAGTCCCCCAGTCTTCTCTAGGGCTGTGCATTGAGAAACT
>NW_006922584.1:263665-268726 GCF_000298275.1 Orycteropus afer afer
CCAAACAAATCACAGTCCCCCAGTCTTCTCTGGGGCTGTGCATTGAGAAACTGACCAGACTGTTCCCAAACAAATCACAGTCCCCCAGTCTTCTCCAGGGCTGTGCATTGAGAATCCTCTCCCAACTGCTGCCAAAGGCAGCTTTGCCTATCTGGCCAGGGTTCACTTTCACACACGGGTTGTGAACTCCTTGGTGCCAGGGGCTCTGCCTCATTCATCTTTTCTCTATGCCTGACACACTGGCTGGCATGGAGGAAGTGTTCAGGATGAATGAGTGAGTGACTAGATGAATTTGTTTGTAGAATTCCTGAATAGTTGAAATATAGGCAGTGATGGCAAATAGCTGACTAGATATGCGACCTGTGCAGCTAGTCTGGTAGATGTTATGCTTCCTAGACATACTAATAACAGTTACTTCCCTTCTTTCCTTTTGGGCACAGTACCAGTGGTTCTGACAGCTCACTCTCAGATGGTCTCCCTGTTCACCTGCTGAGCATAGCAGATGAGGTAAGACTGTGTCACGCTTGCACCCAGGAATGAAGCAGCCTTAAAAATACCACAGCATCACCAGATAATTTGGTGGGATTTTGCAGAGAACAAACAAGATTATAATTTCCTTCTACAATCAGGAAATACAGCAATAGTATCCTAACTGGTTACCCTGCCCTGAAGGTTTTCATTTCATCCTTTATAACTTGTTTTTTAAAATATTGGGGAAAAAGTAGATGGGGACTCCATATTTATTACACAGTTTTAACTAAAGATAAAAACCATGTTGAAAAATAAAGAGTACTAAAAATGACCCATACTGAAAAAAACAAAGTTATTTACTCATTTAATCTTAGTTTTTTCACTTCTGCATATTAAGTAAGTAATTTGCCCCATCCCTCACAGACATTTTCTTGCCTGGATGCCATAGAGCTTAAGTAAATGCAAAAGACTTCTTACGGTTTGGGGGATAAGGTTAAGGCTATGTCAGGAAGAGCCAGCTGTGCACAGACTGTGCCCTACAATTTCTTCTGCTGGATTCGCAGCAACATCATATAAGCTTCACCACACAGTGGTGCCTAGACAGTCAGTCGGAGCTTCATTTGCTAAAGCCACCTTGTAGTTACAACCAAACTGATTCTTTTAACCACACATCTAATTATCACGATTATCTGGATCTGACATTAAGGCTATAAGTCATCTGATTTCATATTTTCAGTTACTGGTATAGGTGCTCCTTTGGTGGTGTCTCTACAAGAGTGGGGTTTGGGTTGTTATATGGGAAGCAGCCTCTGACGAGGCAACTGAACTGTTTGTTTGTTCTCCAGCGATGATTTGACATCCCGAGAGCCGCATACTAGATTTGCTGTTGTGTCTTGAGTGTTGCGTGAAGAGTGCGTGGGGAGGGGGGCTCTAGACTCCTCAGTGACTGGTTTCTCTGTTCTTTGTGGGACAGTTGAATCAGAAGAAGAAGATGTATAAGAAGAAGAAAAAGAAGGCCCTTCAGTCTAGGAAACAGCGAGATGAGCAATATCAGAAAAATAATTTGATGAGAGAGTTAAAATTAACCGAAGATGTACCAGTAAGAAAGCCTGCTGCCTGCTTCTGTCTGTTTACTCTAAAGCAGAAAGGGAATGGGGCCCGGCAGGAGAAGCTTTCTGTTTTGAGTTCAGAGACCTTCCATGGCATAGCAAGTCTAGGTTTTGACCAAGTCTGAATTTCCAGAAGAAAGAGTTGATACTGAAAAAGTGGTGGCTAGGCGCTCTGGTAGCATAGTGGCTAAGGCACTTGACTGCTAACCAGATGGCTGGTGGTTCAAACACATCAGCCACTCCTCAGAAGGAAGATGGGGCAATCTACTTCCGTAGTGATACTGCCTTGGAAACCCAAGGAGGGGTTGCTATGAGTCGGGTCCGACTTGACAGCACATAACAACGACAACAACAGGCTAGGCTAGAGCGAGTGGTTAAGGAGCTCTAGTGGTACAGTGCCTAAGACATCTGACTGCTAACCAGAAGGTTGGTGGTTCAAACCCACCAGCCACTCTACAGAAGGCAGACTGGACAGTCTACCTCCATAAAGATTTACCTCCTCAGAAACCCAGCGGGAGTCAGAATGGACTCAATGGCAGTGGTTTGGTGGTTGGGTGGCTGAGGAATCAGTCCTGATCTAGGCTGAGGACATGTGGATAGCTCCTTCCATCTTTCTCCTGGCTGCCATACCCACACCACACCCCCTGCTTCCTAAAGAGGAAAAAGGCTTTCAGAGGTGGAAGTTTTGCTATTGGGTAAATTGGGCCAGTTTTGAATGGGTCAGTTGAAAAATAATCTCTTAATACTCATACTTCATATTCTTTCCTTTTAGGAAAGATTAGGATTTGCTCCTACTCTACAAAAGCGCCTTACCTTTCTCAGAAATTCGGAGAATCCTAGTTCTTCAACAGTGAGAAATGACAAACCCAGATTGAATGAGGTAGCATTTTTGCTTTACTCTTTTTCACATACATTGTCTGATTTCTCCAGTTAGCATGTCTCTCTAGCAAGGTGAAGAATGCCCGAGCCATCTGCATCTTCCTTACCTGTCAGTGCCTCTGGCAGCAGAGGCCGCTGGAATTGGTAGGGACACCGGCACTGCAGTGGATTAGATACACCTGAAGTCTGACATCAAATACCATTAGTGATGTGTGGTTTTATGCCAAAAACATAAGAACAGGCTGCTTTACCATCCTTCCATCTACACATCCATCTAGTTATCCCATAAATTTTATTGTTCACCTATTAAGTGCCAGACCCTCTACTGGAATACAGCATTGAACAAAATACTGTTAATTGCCTCATGGATCTTAGAGGCTGGTGGGAATTTTAACAAGTACACAGGAAATTACATCACAGAGTAGGGTGCAGTGAGGGAACACAAAGGAGAGGTACTTAACCAATTTTTGGATTGTTTTAATACTGTGGAGTCTTGTGGCTATAAGATCCTTGATTATTTTACATATAAAAATGTTTTGATACAATAGTATCTGATTATTAGTGGATAGGGCCCTCAAGCTGGGCCGTCATGGTACTGTATGCTGCCCCGTAGTTAACAATGTTATAATGAGGTCCTGCTGCATTATACTGGGAATCCCCAAACAGAACACAACTGTTCTATTTAGTATTGAGGGCTGTTGGCATCTAGTAGCAGTATTGGCAAGAATTCTAGAATTCAAAGTCCAGCCTCACTGTTTAATACTCTCTGAGTTACTTAACCACCTAGGACTCAGTTTCAGCCTCTGAAACGTTGTTAGTGTAGGTTGCCTTCAAGGGCCCTGATCACATATAACAGAAGGAAACAAGTCCCCCATAGTGATGGCTGGTGTGTTTGAACCCACCATCGTGGCTGTCGGGTCAGATCTTGCTGAGGGTTTCCTTCACCTCTGCAGTCCTTCCACTTACCAACATGATGTCCTTTTGTAGCAATTGGTCCCTCCTAATGACGTATCCAAAGTGAGTGAGTCAAAGTCACTGACAGTGTTCTTTAGTCCATATGGCCTCCCTTGGCTGATTTTCAGAAAAATAGGAGTAACATAAATCATGAGATGTTGTGAGGATTTGCTGTATGTAGAGTGCCTGGCATGTGGTAAACCAGTTGCCATTGAGTCTGTTCCAATCCATGGTGACCCCGTGTGTGTCAGCATATAACGATGCGCCACGGAGTTTTCAACGGCTGATTTTTGGAAGAAGACCACCAGGCCTTTCTTCTGAGTTACCTCTGAGTAGAATCAACCTACCAGCCCTTTGGGTAGCAGCCAATTGTGTTAACCATTTGCTCCTTGCAGGGACTCAGGGACATATTGTTCGTTCTTTTTTTGTTTTCATTGGATTGTTAGTTTGCATCCTGCCTCTCTTTTCCTGTCAGAGAATCGTAACGAATCACCCATGAATAAAAATCACAAATAATGTGATCTATAATTACACTGTTCAAACAGGAAATTTAGTGAGAATGTGCTCATTTAATTTTAGACACAGTTAAGTGGAAGAGAAAAATGTACCTCCCTGGATCCATCAAAAATGACCCCCCTAATTCTGATGAAGAATAAAGAGAAAGCACAGGTACTTCATTTGAAATGTGTACATACATGCCAACAATTTTATTTACTTTTCCAGAGCAGTCTGTGATTTGGGGGGCTGGTGACCCACAAAGTCTGCCTTTTTAAATTTGTGCTGCTCAGGCAAACATTCAAGGTAGTTTTCACTTGCAAGCCACAAGCCACCTGACCACCTGGGACCCAGCCCACAAGGCACTGGAGGAAGCCCACCCAGAATTCGCCATTGAGAATTTCATTTACAGATGTTTGTTAGACGGCCATTATTTTGTACCTCCAAAGCAACATTTCAGGTGGATCAGTGATGAACGCCATGGCTCTCAACATGGGAGGTGTTAATACGCAGTGTCACCCTCACTTGTGAGGGCTGCCTCATGCCCAGTGTCACCAGTGCTCATTCTACACTAAGCTTTGTGAATGCTTTGCTTTTTAGAAAGAGTAAGTGGAAATGAATTCATACTTAGCCCTACAGTAACATCATTCTTAGTCATTTGCACTTGCATATTCTTTCCTGAGTGGGAGGAAAAAGGGAGGGTACGCAGGTAGGCTACCATCTGGAAAGCCCTTCCTGCGGGAGTGTGCTGCTTCCGTGGGTCTGCGTGAAGCAGAGGTTGCGAACCACTGGATTAACATAAGGGGACTAGAAATAGAATGGACCATTGTCCCAAGGTGAAGTCCCTGCTGTCTTCCCAGGTCTCTTGCTTGGGACTTCACAGAGTGGTGCTCTCATTTACCCTTTAGCATCTCATTAGCACAGGACTGGGCAAAGCTTCTTTCTCTTATACATGGGGTCACCATGTTATACATGGGGAGCTCACTTGACAGCAGCTAACATCTTAAGGAGAACCTGCTGTGTGTGGGGCCCTGTGAGGACTGTAAAGACATGGTCCCTGGAGGCGGGGCAAGATGGCGGACTAGGCAGAAGGATTGCACAGACCCTCTTCAACAAAGAAAAGGGAAACCAATTAACACAGACACAGAAGATA